>NC_143020.1:11316266-11478350 GCF_055824585.1 Amblyomma mixtum
GAAAGCCACACTAGAAAAAGAATACGCCGAAACCCTTACGATAGAAGAAATAAATTAAAAATTTTTGACATGCTTAACATCTGCAGCAATAGAAGCAATCCCACAAACATCTGAAATTGCACGAAAAACACATAAAGTTTGGTGGTCAAATGAATGCACATTTGCTAAAAAGCAGCAAAACAAGGCTTGGGGCAACCTTCGCAGATATCCCACTGCAGGGACCTTGCTCACCTTCAAAAGGGCTAGAGCCAAAGCACGATACATTAGACGCAACGCAGAAAGGGCATCATGGCAACAGTACATATCCTCGATAAACAGCTCAATATCATAAAAGAAAATCTGGGAGCAGGTGCGGAAATTCACAGGAAAATTTACTCCTTTTACATTTCCAATGCAAACAACACCCGGTATTCAAACAACATTACAACAGCAGGCCAACATATTGGGTGAGCATTTTTACACAGTTTCTAGCTCATCCAACTACACACACACATTTCAAAAGCACAAAACAATAGTAGAAAAACAAAAACTTCCTTCCGGGAAACGCATACATGAAGACTATAATCAGCTTATTACAATGCAGGAACTAAACATAGTACTAACATCCGGTAAAAAGACAGCACCAGGACCAGACAATATACATTATGCCATGCTTGCTCACCTCTCTGAGACTGCCATAGAGGCTCTCCTAAAATTTTTCAATAAAATATGGATGAGTGGAGAAATCCCCCATGCATGGAAAGAAGCAATCATAGTACCCTTCCTAAAACCTGGCAAACCACCAACTAGTCCCACCAGTTACAGGCCAATAGCACTCACTAGCTGCGTAGCAAAATCATTCGAAAGCATTCTAAACATCAGACTAACCTTCATACTTCACTCCCAGCAACTTTTAGATATACACCAGTGCGGTTTTAAAAAGACATGTTCCACAACCGATCACCTTGTATGCTTTGAGAACACAGTCCAGGAAGCGTTCATCCACAACCAACACTGTATCGGGGTCTTCTTCGACCTGGAGAAGGCTTACGATACCACGTGGAGGTTCGGTATCCTCCGTGACCTAGCGGACCTAGGTATCCGCGGCAGGATGCTGAGCTGTTTGAGCGACTTCCTGACCAATCGAACGTTCAGAGTCCGCTTAGGCGCAACCTTCTCCAAGACTTTTATCCAAGAAACTGGTGTGCCCCAAGGGTGCGTCCTCAGCACGACCTTATCTGTCATCAAAATGAACTCCATAGAAAAAGTAATCCCAAAATCCATAATGTACTCAGTTTACGTAGACGACCTCCAAATAGCATGCACGTCTTCCAGCATACCTACCTGTGAGCGGCAAATACAAATAACCATAAATAAACTGGCTACCTGGGAGAATAGAAACGGATTTAGATTTTCCCCTCAGAAAACAGTAGCGGTTCTGTTCTCTTTGAGACGAGGCCTACAGGCCGACCCCACACTATATTTAAAGCAAACCCCACTACCTGTCAAACAAGAGCATAAATTCTTAGGGATAACTTTCGATAAAAAATCTCACTTTCTTGCCACATATAAACAGCTTAAAGAAAAAAGCTTCCCAGGCCCTCAGTGTGCTGAAAATACTATCAAGAAAACACTGGGGGTCTGATAGAGCTTCCCTGTTACATATATATCGTTCTCTGGTTCGCTCTAAGTTAGACTATGGGTCCATAGTATATGGCTCAGCAAGAGCGTCCTACATAAAACGACTGGATCCTGTCCACAATCTTGGTTTAAGGTTGTCTTCCGGTGCTTACAGAACTTCACCAATAGCAAGTCTGTATGTGGAAACTAATGAACCTTCCTTAGAAGATCGAACTGCACTAACTTGTACATACATCCTCAAAATCCTTTCTCAGCCCAAACATCTCTGTTACCCAATTATCACGAAATGCCCACCCCGAATACTCTTCAACAATAAGCCCCATGCGATTAAGCGGTTGCTCTTGCGCTTCGAAGAATAATGTCAAACTCTGAACATACTAAACGAAATCAAAAATGTTGCCCCAAGACACGAAGCGCTACCACCGTGACACACTCTCCCCACAGTGTGTGACGTCATACTAACATGCCTCAGGAAAACCTGTACCCACACGACCATATAATACAAGAATATCTGGCACTACAACAAAAATACAGAAATTATACTGCCTTTTATACTGATGGGTCAAAAACTCGTGCTCATGTAGGAAGCGCAGTGATACAAGGAAAAAATGAAAATGCAGTACGACTGCCCTCATGTGCTACAGTGTTCACCGCTGAGTGTTATTCCATTAGTGTTGCGGTACAGAAAATAACAAATGAAAACATCAAAAACAGCATCATTTATACAGATTTACTGAGCGTCCTTGCAGTATTAAACTCCAAAAATGCCACTGAGCCACTGATAGGGAGCATCATACACAATATAATAAAGGTCACAGCACAAAAACATGTTATAAAATTATGCTGGGTTCCCAGTCACGTTGGTATTAGGGACAATGAGAGAGCCGACATGTGTGCTGTTCAAGCCAGAACCATGGAAATAAAACATGTGAATTTGCCTCCTTAGGATTACATGAAGTTTGTACGTAGCAAACTAAGAGCCAAATGGCAAGCTTCCTGGGAAAATGAAGGAAACAACAAGCTGCATACTGTAAAGCCCATTTTAAAAGAATGGAAATCATGCCGCCATAAAGAGCGTTTTATCGAAGTAATTTTTGTGTCGTTTACGCATAGGTCACACACACATCACCCATAGCTTCTTATTAACAAAAAAAGACAAACCTGTATGTGAAATGTGTGGTGAGGAGCTCACAGTTAATCACATATTAATTTCTTGTTCCCATCTCGAAGAACTTAGGAGAAAGTTTTTTACTCTATTTTACAATCAACACATTCCATTTCATCCCGCATTGCTTTTAAGCGAGCAAACACTTGTCGAGTTTTCACTTGTTTGTAAGTTTCTAAAGAAAGCCAATGTTTTAAACCTATTATAATGTAACCTCTATACACTTAACATAACATAATCTAACCTTGTATTTGGCGCATGATAGCCATAGTTGCTTATGCGCCATAAAACTCCATATAACTAACTAACTATTGCTATGATGCTGTGTTTCTGTCGCATCGTTGTCCACGCAACGCATGCAGCGCACATCTGTCTTTCACTACCGCCACATAGCTCAAAGCGCGAATATTAGTTTTACAGGAGTACCAGTTCATGAAGAAGACGATGTGCAATACACAGCGCGAGAGTGTGTTGCACTTCAAGGCGAGCCATATGTGTCATGACACCAAGGCAACAACAACAACACGAGCCATGATCAGCTGCGGTGGTAGCCTATAATGCTCTCGGGTAGTTGTCAGCGAAGCTGATCTGTTCGTGCCGCCACGGGTTCGAATGTCAATAGCCGCGGTATTCATTCATTCATTCATTCATTCATTCATTCATTCATTCATTCATTCATTCATTCATTCATTCATTCATTCATTCATTCATTCATTCATTCATTCATTCATTTCGTGTTTGCCCACTGTCACGTTCAAAGTAAAGCATCGCACAAACCGGCGTGCTGGTTTGACCTCGCGGAATAGTGGTTTCATACCAAAACTTAACATTCACGCAAATCTTACAGGATGGAGAGAGGAGGAGAGCTTCCTTTTGCAGCGAACTCCTCTTCCGACTTGCTGTGACTTCCTTCGCACGGCCAGACAGAATGGGCGCCGAAATTCCTGTTTTCATTCTGTTGAGGCAGCCCTGTTTCGATGGAACCGAAATATGAGAGACGCTCGTCAGCTGTGCGATCCCAGCGGAAGGCGAATGATACCAACAGTTCAAAATAATAATCTGGTGCTCTGCCTATTTTTGCTCCCATTTTTTAGTCTTTCCTTCCTCCCTTTCCATAGCGTGTGGTTGAAGCTTGTAAAGAGAGTGAGATGGTTCTGCGCCTTTTCTGTACTGATAACGAATACCACACCGTTCCTTACTTGTTTTAAGCAACCCAACGCGCAGCTTTTCTGTCGTGTAGGAAACCATCAATTATGTTGAACATTCCTAAAGGACGCCGATATAATGGACGAATAAAAAACTGTACTTTCTGCAACGTCATCTCAATGGGATACGATTCGCAGGGATGTCATATGCATAAAGATACCGAATTATTTTATGAGACACGCAGTACGACCAGTGTCCACGTATTTAAAGTTTTGCGCATGTTACGAAATCGAAAGTGCGTATTAAAATATGCGCTCATGGTTGGTGCAAAGAAAACGATACCCCCTGCAACTAAGTGGTCAGTCGTTGCTGGGAGATGCGTAGTGAATAAAAAGTGTCCGCTCCGGTACAATACAGGGCGAATGGTACAGATCTTCACCCTAGGATTGCGCACATGTCACAACCCAACCTGGCGTCCTCTAAGGTATTCCGGAATTTACAAAAAAATGCTTTTAGATTTACAAAATCGCTTTTTGCAGCATAGCATTCTCAGCCGTGTAGCACGCCAGTATGCACCTAAGACGCGCTAGCTTGTATGCTGGTAAACTAATATTGAATACTTAGCTTTCACACCGAAAAGCTGTTTTACGGAGTTCGTCCAAACCGGAAGTTCGGTACTGTCTCAGGCGCGCTCGCCGTGCCGTGGAAAACAGGGCACGGACGTAGCAGTAACGGACACCTCGACACTGCTTTCGCCCTAAACTAGCGGCGGTTGCGGCATCGGCGAGGCGAGTCTCCATATCTGCTTTCTCAGCGCATGCGTATGCCCCATTCACACGTCATCCCCGCCCCTCGTTCTCCCCACGCAGGAGGCTCGCATGTTTTCCTGCCTTCGTTTCGGAGTACTCCCCCTTCTACCCCGGCCCACTACACCCAAAAGGGAGTATTCAGGAATATAAGACCGACTGGGTGAGCACGAGGACACACTGCGCGCTGCTCTGTAGCTGCTACTGGCTCATTTGATGTAGGCTCAGTGACACCTATGCCGGCCGGCTTTATTGAAGACATTCTTACAGCATGCTGCCCAAGAGGATTTGAGTTGAGGCAATAGTGACTGGACTGCGCTATGTGCGCCTGTTCAGGCAGGGGCTTATTATTTTTATTTCTTTTTCGGTTGCCCCAACCTATTCTTTGTTCACTTGGGCAAGCCCGTGGCGCTCTAAGCGGCGCGGGCTGGACGCTAATATTTTCGGCCATCCTAATTTTGTTTGTTTTGGCATGAAAATAGCGCGGTTACCGTGCTAATTCTGTGCTAGATCTAGCAATAATGCCGCAAACTTGCAGTTGTAATCCGTCTGTGCAACAAAGACTCGGGATCGTCGTTTAACTCTAATACACTGATTTCATTCTTTACGAAGAAGGCAGGGAATCTCGGCCGGATCTTCAAATCAGCGGCCGTTATGCAGACATCGAACAGTAGCAGAAAGGGCACCACGGGTACAGCTTTTTGCTTAATACTTCGTGCTAAGAAATAGCTTATCTTATATAGTTTTTTTAATTACTGTTTCTGCTTTTTTATTGACAAGCATGTAGACAACCGTAAGTGATATTCATACCAGCTTTTAGGATCTTGAAAGCGCCGGTAACTCCGACGCTATGGCCCTATAAATTTTGCCTACATCGCGACAAAATGCATGCGCTTTCAAAACGCTGGCAGGCTCCCTCAAGTGTGCGCAGCTGGTCGAATTAGCCCAGATTTTGGGCGACTACCCCAATAGTAACTGCGTTTTTACACTCTAGAAACTGATATGGGCGTTACGTAAGGTAGACTACACAACCTTTAAAGGAACCATGCAAATAATTAAAAGCCGCTTGTAAATGTTAGAAGAGATGCTAAGAAGCATTGACACCAAGTAGGAGTCTTCGGAACTGACCCGGCAGTTTATTATGAATTTTTAAAATCATGTTTTTTTTTAATTTGCGAGCCGTTTGGTGTCTTCGTAGGGACCCATTTTGAAACAAAAATCAGGAAAACAGACGTTACTAGTCCCATGACGTCGGGAGGCCACCACACGCTGTCATTCGCTCGAGTGTGCGGTGCAAATCGTCTGCTCGAGCCGCCGCGCGACCCCCTCGGACAAGCGCGAGCCGGGGCATTGCTTCGCGCATATGGTTTTAATTTACCTCTGCCGCCTCTTTCTGTCGCGAGTTCTGGAGCCACTCGCAGTGCCTTTTTCGACCGCCCAAGATGAATACGCCTTGCTGTGTGGTCGGATGCAAACCCAGTGACTGGCGAGGTGTTGAACTCAGGCATGTTATTCCTAGAGACGTGCGTGAGCGAGCAGCCAGGTTGGAGCGCATCGGATTGCCAGCGTCGCACACCCGCCGAAGACACCGCGTTTGCGGTCGACACTTCGCACCTGACGCTTACTACTATAACCAAGCGCTCGTTCGACAGTCAGGCATGAATGTCAAGCACCTGAAGCTTTGACCGACGCGCGCCGCAATCCAAGAAAGCGCAGAGACGGGAGACACGGAGCCGACGCACGCTACTCCTCGGGAGTGCGACAACCGGAAGTCGTAAACCGAACGTCAGCGAATGACGTGTTCATAGCCGGAGCCCAGTCCCAGAGCTGTTTTCTTTATTATGCGAAGCATATTACTAGAGCTACACTACAGCCCGTCAAGCGCGGCGGTGGAGCTACCATTGACCTTTAGTGTGACCACGTGACACCACGTGACAACATGACGTCACAGCAGAGGAGAGATGGGCTGCCGGCTCGCACGGTCGGCCGCGGCGGTGGAGGCTCCACATCAGAGGCGCGGCGGCTGACCACGTGACAACATGACGTCACAGCAGAGGAGAGATGGGCTGCCGGCTCGCGCGGTCGGCCGCGGCGTTGGAGGCTCCACATCAGAGGCGCTGCAGCTGACCACGTGACGCTACAGCAGCGGTATAAAGCTGAGCTTGCCTCGCTTTCCGGACACTTACGAGGCGGCCAGGTGTTGGGATGCCGCCTAGAAGCAGGGCTGATTTGAACGAGAAGCGAAAGCTTCAGCGTGCCACACAGAACGATGAAGAGCGGGATGAACGTCTGGCTAAGCGGCGTGCTCAATATGCGGCTCGGCGACAACGTTCTACAACAACTGCTGTAGCCGGTGCTGTGGCAGCGGTTGTACACTCTGCATTGAATTCACCGATGATCCCGTATATAGCTGCCACGGCAATCCTTGCTACACTTCTAGTGGTTGTATTAAAATGACCAAGTATTCAACCAAGGAAAGCCATGTATTACCAAGCCTAGCCATCAATATGCTTCGCATCTGACTAGGCTTAAACATAGCTAAGCCTCAGCCATTTTTTATTTTTTTTATGGTGCCCCGCTCGTACGCGTTGAGGGGGGGAAAGGAGGAGCGTGATTTTTAATCGTCTATAACTTCGTTGTTATTGATGCTAGCTCAAATATTCTCGCGCTGGGGTGACGAGTGATGGATTGCCTATCTTCATGTAATCTAAATTAATTTACTGCATAGTCCCTTTAATAAGGACACCAATAGTAATAACAAAAGTTGACTATCAGCTGGTCACCTGACAAGTTACTACGTATGAGGTGTGTTTTGATGCGCTACATCACTGACAATGTCGTGCCGAAAATGTCTTATTTTACGAAAAAATTATATTTTTCAATACTGCAATGAATACGTCTGTTTGGGCGAGTTGGGACTCTTTATTATGGTTGTAAGACAGTCCTTCGGCTCCCTAACCCTTGGCGGCTGGCGCTTAAGGAAGACGACGACAACAAGTAAAAACCGTGCCGATGGTCGTCCGTGCGCTGGAATGATGGCTAACAACAACAACAAAAACAACATCGCTCCCTGTGGTGTGTACCGGGACTGTACCAGTATTCGTTCGCGCCGCAGCGCCTTGTAATACGTCCTGCACTACACTTGGTGGAAGTGCCAGCGATCCCCTCACCATGGAGGACCGCAGCCGTGCATTGCCTCCCATTTCCGCGATGCCTGAGACCGCCACCCAACCTGCATCACCGCTTCCCTCGCCTCTCATCTGTTCCGGCATAGCGTGGCAGCGTGACCCAGCCTTTTTCAGCGGCACGGATGACACGGATGTGGAGCATTGGTTGGCCTCCTATGAACTCGCGAGTGCGTATAATAAGTGGGACGACAGCGTCAAACTAACCAACGTTATATTTTATTTGAGCGACGTTGCCTATCTGTTGTTCCGCAACCACGAGGCGGACATCTCCAGCTTGGGCGAACCATAAAACCAGCCTCACAGAGGCCTTTGGCCGTTCCGCTGTGCGTAAGCTTCGTGCCGAGCAATGCTTTCGCAGTCGAGCACAACAAAGCGGCGAAAATCTTACCAGCTACATCGAAGATGTTGTCGACTTTGGAAGCGCATGAACGCTTCTATGAGCGACGCCGACAAGATAAGAAATATTAGAAAAGCACTGATGATTACGCCTTCCAGATGCTTGTCGCCAAAAATCCCTAATCTGTGTCCGATGTCATCAGCTACTGCCAGAGCTTCGATGAGCTGCGGAAGCAGCGTCTTTTCACCCGGCGGGCCGGATTTCAAGACGCAACAATATCCAGTTTGGCTCTTTCGGGGGACGGTGCTCTGGACCACACGTCGCTCCTCCAGCACATTCAGCAGTTGGTCCATGAGGAAGTCGCCAGCCAGCTGTGCTTTACTACCTGCCCACCTACGCCTGCGCCGCCGCTCACTCCAAACCTCCGGCGTGTCATACAGGAGCAGGTCGCCGAGGTACAGCCCTCTCCTCCTCCAGCTCCTCAGCAGTCACTCATCGCGGCTCCTTTAACGTACGCTGATGCTATGGCGCGACCGCGACCTTCGCCTGCTGCTCCAGTCTACAGGCCTCCCCACCAACTGTTAGAACCACAGTGACCTGCACTTCCCGCTTATCATCTGGTTGCCTGTCCACGATCGCAGCCGCATCCTGTCAACCCCTTGCGCATGCAAGACTATCGCCCTATTTGCTATGCCTGCGGAGTCGCTGGCCACGTAGCTCGTTTCTGCCGCAGTCGCGACCATCGTCCGTTAATTTATATGCGTGAGCCGACCTACGATCTTCCGCTGTCCTCCTAGCCTGTGTCGCATGAGCCACCTCCGGACCCCTCTTCTCGTACTTACCGTTTCCGTTCCCACTGCTCGCCGTCTCCTGGCCGACGTTCCCGTTTTCCGATGCTCCGCCGCCCACCCGCCGTGCAAGCGGAAAACTTACGCCGCAGTTCCGGAGGCAACAACTTAGCTGCCAGCGACTCGTTCAAGACCTGTTTCCGTGCCCGACAACATTGTCATTGGGTTTGTTGAGGAAGTCGCCGTCGAAGCACTTGTTGACACTGGCGCCGCCGTTTCCGTTCTCAGCCACACCCTCTGTCGCAGACTCAAACTGACGACGCCTCTTCCCGCCGTTTCTCTCCGCAACGCCAGCGCTCAGGACATTCGACCATTAGCCGCCTGCACCGCCCGCCTACTTATCGAGAACGTCCCCTACACAATAGAGTTCATCGTCCTCGCCCGCTCATCTCACGACGTAATCCTTTGTTGGGACTTACTTTCCACACACCACGCTGTTATTGACTGCGCCCGTGCTCAACTTGAGTTATTGCACTTCAGTGACGCTCCCTTGGAGGTACCCAGAACTGCTGCCGCGACTGTGGTCGCCTCAGAGGACACTGACGTTCCGCCTTTTTCTTCAGTGCTGGTGCTTCTTTCTTGAGCTGCTCTCTCCGACGCAACTGTCACATATACGCCCTCTTTACGATGCGTTGCCAGGAATCTATCTTTCTGCCTAATGCCGTGTTGACAATTATTCGTGAATCAAGCGCTCTTTATGTTTCCAACCCGTTCTCCTCTCCTACCACTTTGCTCCATGGCCAATCGCTTTGTAGTGTCGCCGTGCTCGATCCCGCCTCAGCATACCCCCTCGTCTATTGCACGGCCGGCCTTCACGTCAGCGCCATTACGCCTGTTTCCATCGCCAATCCGCCTCCTCTCGATGTTTTTCACCGTTCCGTTGACGCCGCCCGGACGCCTACCCAACGGGCCCAACTTGTCGACCTCCTGCACCATTTTGCAGCTACGTTTGACTACCAGCAAACTTCATTGGGACGCGCAATCACCGTTACCCACTGTATTGACACTGGCACACATGGCCCTTTGCGCCAACGTCCGTACCGCGTGTCAGCCGCTAAGCGCCGCATCATTGACCAACACGTGACCGACATGCTCAAGCGCCACGCGATACAGGGCGCCGAATTCTTCTCTTCATTGCACTTGCGCTCTGGTTACTGGCAGGTGCCGATGGTAGAGGCCGATCTCCCAGAAACTGCATTCGTCACACCTTACGGGCCCTATGAATTTAATGTCATGCCCTTCGGCCTCTGCAATACCCCCGCCACATTCGAGCGCATGATGGACAACCTACTCCGCGGGCTTAAGTTGCACATATGCATTTGTTACCTAGATGACGTTGTGATCTTTTCCATGGATTTTTCGTCTCACCCCCAGCGCCTTGACACTGTTCTTCGCTGCCTGGCAGACACTGGCCTCCAACTCAATTTAAAAAAGTGCCGTTTCGGAGCTTGGAAGCTCACCAGTCTTGTACAAGTCGTCTCCAAGGTAGGCGTTCTCGCGGACTCAGCAAACTTGCGATCTGTAGCAGAATTACTGAAACCCACTTCTGTAAAAAATCTCCGCAGCTTCGTCGGCCTCTGCTCCTACTTCTGCCGCTTGGTCCGCAAATTCGCCACTGTCATTGAACCGCTGAGCAAGCTCCTTTCCGGCCACGACCTTTCAGCCTGGTCGCCAGCCTGTGATGAAGCCTTTACGGTACCCCGTCGCTTCTTGACCACTCCACCAATTCTGCGTCATTTCGACCCTCGTTCTCCGACGGAACTCCACACCGATGCCAGCGGCGTCGGCCTCAGTGCAGTCCTCGCGCAGCGCGAGCCTGGCTTTGACGAATACGTTGTTGCTTACGCCAGCCGGACACTAACAATAGCTAAAGCCATCTGTTCTGTCACCGAGAAGGAGTGTTTAGCCATCGTGTGTGTGATCGTCAAATTCCGCCCTTAGTTGTACGGGCGCCCTTTTCACGTTGTCACCGATCACCACGTCTTCTGCTGGTTGGCTAGTTGTCTGTAGTCTTTGAAAGATCCCTCTGGTCGACAGGCGCGCTGGGCTCTGCGACTTCAAGACTACGACACCCGCATTTTATATCGTTCCGGCCGTAAACATGCCGATGCTGATTCCCAGCCACGCTCCTTTCTGCCGTCTGAGGCAGTGCCTTCTATATCCGTCCTGCATTCCTAGGCGTTTGAGTCCGCTGATATGGCTTCCGAGCAACGCAGAGACCTGTGGATCGCTTGCCTCTTGGATTTCTTATCTGGCCAATCCTCTCGACCTCCTTCCCGTGCTCGCCGTCGTCAGTCACACCATTTCGTCATGAGAGACGAGTTTCTTTCCCGCCGGAATTACCTTCCGGATCGTCGCAAGTGGCTGCTTGTCATTCTTACCCATCTGCGCTTCTTGATTTGCTCTTCCCACCACGATGATCCCCAGTGTGCCCATGCCGGCTTCTTGAAGACCTTCACCCGTCTGCACCGTTAACATCTTTCACCGCACCACCTCCGCCTACCATCCGCAGGCAAATGGCCTGGTCGAGTGTTTTAACCGCACTCTTGGCGACATGCTGCCCATGTATGTAGCTTCTGAGCACTGCAACTGGGACCGCGATCTACCTTTCGTCACCTATGCTTATAACTGCGCTGCTCAAGCCACCACCGGATCCTTTCAATACTTTCTCCTCTACGGCCGTCAGCCTTCTTGCACAATGGACGCCATTGTTCCTTACCGCCCTGATGCTTCTGAATTTACGACTCTTTCTCAAGCCGCCACTTATGCCGAGGAATGCCGCCAGTTTTTCCGGTCTTTCACTTCACACTCCCAGCAGCAGCAGAAAAGCACGCGTGATTCCTCTGCACTTCTTCCCACTTATCTTCCTGACTCTTTGGTCTGGCTCTGGGTTCTTTCCTCAAGTCCCGGCCTTTCCTCCAAAATTCTCAGTAAGTACAAGGGCCCTACCACATTCTTAAGCAGACATCCCCGTCAATTACCTCATCGAACCCCTTACTCCGTCTACTGATCTTCCTCGCCGAGGCCATGAAATTTTTCACACCAACCACCTGAAGCCTTAATACGATCCTGCCATCGTCACATTACCCTAGGCAGCCAGGATGGCACCCTTTCGCCCGGGGGCAGTTGTAAGACAGGCCTTCGGCTCCCGAACTCTCGGTGGCTGGCGACGACGACAAGTAAAAATCTTGCCGATGCTCGTGCGTGTGCTGGACTGATAGCTGCCTCTGGTCTTCCGGGACTGTACCACTAGTCGTTCGCGCCGCAGAGCCTTGGAAGACGCCCTGCGCTACAGGGTACGTATTTGCGCCAAGAAGACCGGACACAGCGAAGGAACACATTAACACCTCTTTTGGGCTAGTTGGCAGATAAATGAACTTGTGAAATAGAGCCCCGAACCTGACAAACCACAAGGAAGAACGAAGACGAGATGCAGGCGATAGGTGCCTGTCTGTTAGCGTTATGTTTTAGCGCCTGTGTCGGCTTGGGGCTTTGTTTTTTCAAGACGAAACGCTTACAATATTTACAGAGCGCCACTTTGAGGTATTCTTCCATAAGCTGAGCCTGCTTCCAATATCAGAATTTCACAATTTTGCTCAGGCGTCTCACGTGCCCGATTATTTGTTGGCCAAACCAAATAGGCGTCACAACTTGCCTGGTGCTTGCATCATTTGGAGGCAGAAAGTTAGGAACCTTGCTTGGAAGACAGTGCTGGCGATGAGAATGACGCACGTGATTGCCATCTGTTCCTTGTACTTTGAAGATTTTCGACCCGGCATTCAAGTGCGTAAATTTCATCGCCACCACTATCTGCAAGCAAGGTTCCGTACTTTTGGCATCAAAAGATGAAAAAAAACACTAAAGTTGTGATGCCTATTCGGTTTGGCCGACAAATCATGGGGTCCCGTGAGACGCATGTGCAAAATTTTGAAATCTTTATACTGGAATCAGGCTTGGCTGCTGAAAGAATGCCTGAGGGCTGCGCTCTGTAGATGTCGTGTGTGGTTCTTTGTTGTGTCCTGTGTTCTTTGAACAAGCATGTACAGGCGCGGCCATAAGTAAACGGAGCACCCCAATCGAAAATTCCACCAGGCCGTATGTGGTGTTAACACCAGGGTGGAAATTCAGACATGGTTCTGGTGTTCCCGGGCTGGTGTTTCCGGTCTGGTGTTTCCGGGCTGGTGTTTTTGGGGCTGGGAAACCCACCAGGATGTGCCTGGTGTTAACACCAGAAAATACGGTTTGGTGTCTCCGGGCTGGTGTTTCCGGGCTGATGTTTATGGGCATAAAAATCCACCAGGCCGTGACACCAGACGACGTTTCCATGCATGCAGGCATACAGGCTCGTATCACGAGCCTGGCATGTGCCTTGCTGCATTCGGTATGTATGGTGAGACGTAATGGTGCATTATATGGAGAAAGATGCATAGGAAAAAATCCCATGCGACTTCTCGGATAAAAAAACATGCAATTGTCTATGCTTACGCAAGATGTTTTTTTTGGGGGGCCTCTGTCGCCGCAGCTCACAGGCTTTTTGTGATAGCCACATCCGAATGTTCTTCGAGGCCTTGGCGACGTCCTCCTCTGCGTAGCCCTTTTTTGAAGCGTAGTGCGTGAAAAACACTGCGTAGAAAAGAAAATGCACCATGAGTGTTAGAATGACGCATATTTGGATCTCCGCACTAGTTAATTTAGCTGCGGTACATTAGAATGCAGCTGTAAACAAACAAAAAAAATTTGAGGGGACATTTAAGCTCTGCGGCTCACAGTTTTCTTTATTTAACAGCCACCTCTCACAACCAATCATTAATTTAACTGCTACCTGCCATGATGGGCAGTTTTGTCACAATCCAGTGGGGATGTTGTGATGATGCCACAACATATGGTCCTTTCTTCCACTAGCTGTCAAATTATCTGCTATCAAAATTCCTCAATTGCTTTCCCACTGTGAACAATGAACCTTTCAGGCATTATTTTCTTTTAAAAACACTTAAATATTTAATTTCATGGCTGAAGGTGGAAGCACAATATCAATCACACAGAATGTGTAACACCAACAGCAATCAATTTTTGCGGACACAGAGCACATTGAGTGAAAACTTTAGTCTGCTTACTAATAAATTTGAGAGTTAAACTGCAGCTAAATCACAGAACAGAGAGCAAGATGACCGCATTCACCTTTCAGTGCATCAACTTTGTGGGGGGTGAGGGGCTGTTGAGGCGGCTTCTCTCCGCCTTGGGCGACGAACCGGTTTGACAGTGTGCCCGTCACACTCCGCTTAGCGAGCACTTCCGTCGACCAAATGGCAGTCGCGGCTCGCTTCACGAAGTGTGAGTCCTTTGGCACTGTGAGCAATTGGTCATAGGCCTCTTTGGTCAGATGTACCCCATTGGCCAGGTGAACCTGCATGAAATCAAACCAAACTACTTTCAACACCACTTCATAATGTGAAAAAACACACACAGCCATACAGCCCATAAAAACAGCTGCTTCAAGGCAATCTGTGTTCAGTGTAGGTTGGAATATAGCAGTTAATGCAGCACAAAAAAAAGGTTACGTCACTTTCGTATCTGCCCTCAGCTCATGACAATATTGCAGCCCCTGGCCAAGTAATGAAACAACAAAACAAGAAAAAGGTAGGCACTTCCAAGAAATTACAGTTATCAAAATTGGCCATGTTACGTCCACTGCAACACAAATGCCTCTCCCACTGATTTCCAATAACAAACCTGAGGAATTCACAGCCCCAAATATTTTCAGAATGTGTCCTCTCACTAGCTGTCGAAGCGTTCACACTCGCAGACAACCAGCTATATACCACACATCTTGCCTAAATCAATACACAGGTCCCATGCAAGTCTATTGTTAAGCTCGAATATTCCGAACCAAGAGTTGTGCTTCATTTCACACTGCTCTCGTCGCACCCGAGTGCGCCTGACCACCATCTGGTTGGATTTTTGTTTGACTTCAATGGCTTCCGGCCTGTTTCAAAGAATGCCCTCCCACAAAAATTTTCTGTATTGACCAATTAATATTGGAGATATAGCTATCACAATCAAGAAATTTCGCTGCCTTCTGTTTTGGTTCCAGCAACTGAAAAGTGCAGTATTATCAAAGCACGCACACATACACTGCAAGCCATGAAAAGATGGAAGTACAGGTGTGTTTTTTGTTGCATTCCTACACTATCATTTAGAGGAACACACAATATCAATTTGAGTTGGCATGCATCCCGTTATATTCTCAGAGATCACTCTCATTCAAAATGTGAGCTTTTATCAGCTAAAGAACACCAAAAAACGATGTACAGATGTTGCCACTAGCGGCCCAATTTATCCAGAGTACTTGTTTGTTTGTAATCTCTGAACATGGTCAGGGGACCTTTAATGTTATGGCTATCACTGAAGGAATGAAGCTGCCTGAATAGTAATTGCCCGGCAAATTTGTTGCTTGTGAATGTACTCTGCTTCTGCCACCTCGCCAGTGCCTGTGGCACAAGACACAAGAGTATCATTGTCTCCCCTTCACTATTATGTGAAACAACTAAGTAGTAACGTTACTACTAATATTAAATATTATTAAGCTGTATCTTTAAACATACCCTCCCATCCTCTGCTACTGTGCACACTTGTGTGCCTTCCCTGGTGGGGCCTTCCTCCAGGCTACCCAAGCCCTCTGTGAACTCCACATGAACCAGGGCTCCAGGAATGGGGCTCGGTGGAGGCTCAGAGGTGGCTCCAGGTGGAGAGGAGGGAGCTGGGAACACCTCAGCCAAAGGGGCATCTATTGCAGGCGCCCAGGTAGCAGCTGCCGATGTAGCAGGCATCAGTGACGAAGCTGCTGATGCCGCAGGTGCCAATGCCGCAGGTGCCAACGTCGCAGGTGCAACAGAAGCAGACGCCGCAGGCGCAGATGCAGCAGAGGCAAATGCAGCACGGGCAGGTGCAGCAGAGGCAAAAGCAGCACGGGCAGGTGCAGCACTGGCAGATGCAGCCGCCACGGCCGCGGAAAGTGCAGACGCAGCAGGCAGTGCTGCAAAGGGTGGCACAGATGTAGGCCAATGAAAATAACTTCACCAACGATCATGGTTTTTTTTAATGCGAAATTTGAGGACAGCTTAATTTTTTTTATATATTGAGGCAGAAAACAGACAATAATTAAGCTATCCTCAAGAGTACAATGTGGAGCACTCCCGCTTTATCCAGTGCAAGGCCTCTAAACTACAACACTGAAAGAACGCTCCTCAGCGGTGCGGAGTGGAGCAGTACAACCCTTGCCTGGCTGCAGCGTCCTCTCCTGTGTTTACTGCTCTTTGCAAGAATGCATTGCAAGTTGGTCGCCTCAGTGCTTCAAAGAGAAATGTTGAAGCCACAGAGGACGAGTCTTGAGTCTTTGTTAGGAGCGGGCCGCGAGGCACATGTCCCGTATATTTATAATATTGTGTGCCTCTTCCCATGGTAAACGCCTCGCACTCCACAAACAGCACTCATACACGCTCATGCATGTGCTGGTTGACAATTCGACTGCAGATTTATGCCCGACTCAAGTTTACACGCAGTTTTGTGGTAGATGTTACACTGATTACAACATAATCAGCCATGCATCTGTGCGAAAAGTGCCTCCAAAATAAGCTCTACTACAACCTTATCCCCCGTTATTCCTTCCCATAGCTTGGGATTTTCTGCGGCATGGCTCACTGCTGTGCCAAAAAATCTATCAGTTCGTGTCCCACAAGAAACTGCATGTTTAGATATGGCTTTGTCAGGTATTTATTTTTTTTCTAACACCTGAAGTAATGAATTTTAAGATCTGACATTAATGGAAAGCTTGGTCTTATTCAACAAGCCAACATGACTGAGTGAACTACTAGCGTGTTGACTTTGTGAACAAATAAAAAATTGTGATTTATGGCTTAGCCACAATTTACAATTAATCCATGTCCCGAAGCGACACACAGGCTATGAGGGACACCGCAGTGGAGAGCTTCGGAATAACTTTGACCACATGGGGTTTTTAATATGCAGACTTGCAGAGTACACGGACCCTTTTTGTGTTCTGCCTCCTTCAAAACGCCGCCACCACGGCCAGGATTGAACACAGGTGTCCTGGCTAAGCAGCCAAGTGCCCTGACCACTCAGCCACCGAAGCAGGTACAACAATTATTGGTATGGTGTTTTAAAGCAAGGGAAGAGAGTAAAAGAGTAACACGAAAAGATTTGTGGGCAGTCATGGCTAGGTTAAATCCTTCAAAGTGAGAGCAAGTTGCTCTTCAGTCCGCAGATTTCAATATGCGGCGTAAGCTATTCCCCCCTCCCACCCCAACACACACACACTTCCTTCTTAAACCACCCAAAAATTTTCCAGGTTATGTGACCTGAAAACATTTAATCAATAAGCTTGACCAGCAGGAAATACAGGAAAAAAACTCATTATAAGGAGTGTACCACCAGCTGAGAGGAAGCGCAAGAGCTGGTGCTGCAGCTTGATGTTCAGCTGGCGCAGCTCCTCATTTTCTTTTCTCAGCTTCTGCACCTCTTTCTCTGCTGCTGTCTCCGTGCTAAGGTCGTCCGTTGCGGCCTGCTGCGCGAGCATCCGCAACTTTTTGATGTTTCGAACCTGCAGTAGTTAACACAGTGTCAAAACACATATTCACCCATATTGTCTTTAACATTATAAAAAAAATTAAACTTCTTTGGACGCAAACTGCAGAAATGCTTGCATGTGACACAACGTTACTGAAAACCTATTAAACATCACATTTCATTACAAGGTTCGGGTTTCAATTGCGCATACATACTTTATCACGTGCCAGGTCTCTTGGGCGTTTTGCGGGGCGCGCGACTGCGCCACGATGTCGTTGACCAGAAATATGTTGGTCCATTTCTTCTTTGGATTCTGGGAAGAGATCTCTTTTAGGAGTATGTTCGCACAATTTTCGATACATTGATTGTAATGATAAAATGCAAGATAATGTTTCCTGCACCAAGCCTTTTTCAGCAGCTTCTATTCTAAATTATTTAATTGACAGTGCCTATCTGGCCATCAGCCAGAATTCCCCCAACACTCATCAGAGACTGGCTGCTCAATTGAGTAGTCTGTCCTTTTTTTTAGAATGAATCATTTTCGCCACTGTTCAGCAGCAGTAACAAACATTGCTATATGAAACTGCAGCCCCAGGCTTTTTTGTTTCTGGGGGTTCAACGTCCTAAAGGAACTCAGGCTATGAGGGATGCCGCAGTGAACGGCTTCAGAAATTTCGACCTCCTAGGGTTCTTTAATGTGCACTGACCGCACAGTACACGGGGCCTCTAGAATTTCGCATTCATGTCAAGTTTTCAAGAAACAATGCAGAATCGACACTTCCTACCTAGTGTGGCGTGAGAACCTCTGTCACATTTTGTCACATTTGGCAGCTTACTCGGCTACAGAGGCCTTCACAGTTTAATATTCAATACACGCAGCTAGGACATGGTCATCAACTGAGCTGTAACCGAGAGGAGTGAAGTATACATTTTATGCTTCCGAACTAGTCCCAAGTGATATACCCCCCCCCCCAAAAAAAAAAAAAAGCAACGGGTTCACCCTGGGAAGACCAGCACTCATCACTTGTACATAAGACAGTTCATTACTACAACTGAAGAATGCCTGGAGGGGCGCCAGTGAGAAAAAAAACAACATATTCACGAGGCAAAGTTGATGGAGGTGCCGGGGGAATTTCAGCCGGGCGACTCTACCATCTACCAGACACTGCCAGATTAATTTCGTTACATCCATCAACATGCAACATGCTGCAAACAGGACGGAATTCACAAACCTGCAAGTTGAACGTGAGAACTGCACAACAGCGGTGCGCGTTACGAAAGGCAGAAAAGCTCAAGAACACATTCCTATAGCCCTGACAAGCAAATTCGAGTGCTGTACCGCCGTCAGCACGCTTAACAAAGCAACCATAGATATCCATCGGCCGGCCGTTGGCCGTCCGTTTCGGATGTTCCGGACGGCCGACGGACGTCCGCGAACAGCCGGTGGACGTCCGTCGGCCGTCCTATAGGCGTCCAAAGGGACATGATTGTCTGGCCAACGGACATCGATTTCGGACGTCCGTTCCCGGATCTTTCTCGGATGTTTGCATATATGGCACATGCATACTTTCTTTGTCCGCGGGGCAATAAAACGAAAAAGCAACTGAAAGTACAGCGAGAATATTTTATTGTGACTGTACATCAGCACAGGACTGAGTTACTGTGAAGTGTGTAACTCCTCAATAAGACGTAAAACTTCGAGCGCACATCCATCTTCCTACTTCCATGATGAAGCGGAAGCGAACAGCTTTCTGCAAAAAATGAAAAGAAAAAGGTTAGTAATCAAGTCCACGCCAAATCTCAGTAGACCGTGATAAATTCAAAAATGCTTGGCAACTTTGTTATTGGTATTCACGTTAATGAAGCCCAAAAAAAAGACAGAGGTGAGAGACGCACGGACATAGTCATCATTCTTGACACCAGAAGGTATTCTATGCTTGCAAGGGGCCAAGAGCTAGGAAATTGAGCATTTTTCGTGATGGCACCCGCCGTACAACCCACCTGTTACATGCAGTCTCTAATTTCAGAGTTCTGCCCTCCTTTCCCTAGACTCAAGCAATAACCAGTGTCAGGACTGCTAACAAAAAAATTATGCCTGTGCCAAATTGCAAGAGAACATGATAACTTCAAGAATGTTCGGCAACTTTGTCAATGCTATTCAAGTTAATGAAGACCACAACATCACAAAGAGGCAAGAGACGTAGCACAAGTCTCAACCCATCCGTAGCCCACACCACAGTATAGCCATAACATAACTCCAACTCTCCCGCGAGAGAATGTTACAGATCCTGCTCCACTGTCATAAAAGTAATTCCCAAGCAGTGTACTGCACTTACCTCCGTAGGACATGCCGTAGGCAATCACACTAGGCCTTCTTTCATCCGAAGTCGGTGTAGTGCGATATTCCAGCGTTCCAGGAGGGCTTCAGGCACTTGCCGCATCCTTCGAATTGTTCAAGTTACACACCACTTTCGTCCGCAGACTAAAAAAAGCCACACATTCTAGTAACAGAGCTCAAAAGGGGCACCACACTACGCACCAAACCAGCAACGCCGCCATTACGCCGCTGCACTCTGTGGCTGATGGATTGGATTGGGCTGACTACAAGCTGCATTTATGATGATGATGATAGCGGAGTTAAACGGGAGTTTTGAATTTACAAGTGGTTTCAATCGCGTTTTACCACGGCGGACACGATGTCGCTACTGATTTTTAGATGTTTTCTAGATGTAAATTAGTAATTGATTTACTGTAAATTTGTGTAGCACTCGCTCCTACCCTTAAATAAATTTAGTTCAGCAGTGGCCCTTGCACTGCAAGTATATGACTAGGGAATTGCGCGAATTTACAAAAGTCCTCAAGTCAAACCCTGTAGCTCATGGAAATAATTTCTCCAAAGCAGATATGCAGATATTAACGCAATTTTTCGCACACTAGCCAATAAAACTGACAAAATTTCCTTCGCGAATAAAATTTTCTAGGTTAAAGAAGCGAACTCTACAGTATACATACTCGAACGGCGCGACTTTTCTGTGTGAACAATTATAAAAAAACCCTATACTCATATCCGGAGAATATACTCCACCGTACATCCCCCGGACGTACACCTTGTCTCTAATGCGGATATACAAAAGCGGATACTGTCTGTACGTCCGGCGGATGTATGAATACGGATATCCGAAATCGGATTGTGCTCGTACGTCCGATGGACGTCCGATCTCGGCAAAGGACGTTCGGATCTAGCTCGTACGTCCGACGGATATCTGTGGTTGCTTGGAGGAACGCTCGCTTGCGCGTCCTGCACTGATATTACAGCCTCTGAGCGCTGGGCGCAGAGTCCAAGGCCATACTGCACGGTATGTTTGCGGACGTTGGAGACAGCTTGTGCCCTGCTTCCACTTTAATTTTGTCTCAGACGCAGGGGCCGACGCCCAGCGGCACTAACGTCAGTGAAAGACAATCGCTCGAGCGTCCGTGTTAAGCGTGCTCACGGCGGTACATACATAGAGGCTGAATGAAGTTTCAATATCAATAAACGCCCTGTACATTAAAGGCACTGGAAATACACGGGTAGCTACAGCTGCCGCAAAGTAGAAATTACAAAAGTACTCAGACAGTAATAAAAGTATTCTTACCTGTCATCTGTAGGATTTCCGCGTCGTAGTATCCGCCCTTTGTTTTGCCGTCCCCCTTCCAATAGACCTGGGAGATATTTCCCGCCGCAAAATCTTCCGTGCTCTTTGGGTGGAAATTTTTCACAAGAACCGATGAAGTGACTTTTTTCACGTTGTCAAGCAGAAACTTAACGTATATGTAAAACACCATTGCACTGATGCACACTCGGGAGCAAGTCATCAATGTCGCGCAGTATAGAACAAAAAGGATGTTGGAACGGTTGGAACAAACTATCTACATGATGTTTTGACAACGTAATGGTGTGTGTGGCGCTGCAGTCTTGTCAAACAAAAAATTGCATGCTGATGAGACTGCTTTAGCGCGTTGCTCTGAAACAGATCTTTGAGTTATCTGTATATGTTGAAAATGTAGTAGTTAACTTTGTAAGCGCCACTTTCTTTTTGGCTAGATTGTAGCGTTTGCCTTGCTGGGAGAGGCGGGCACGCATTGAAGCACGCTATAAAAAAAAAGGAATGGAGAGGCGGGCGCGCGGAATTTCCCGCGCAGTCTGTCGTCGTGTGCGTTCCATCTGTCTTCAGTGTCGTTCTTGCACCTTATACAAGCCAACGCCTCATCTACTTGTACAAGCCTGTTACAAGCGTGCAAAGGAGGTGCTCCAACATGCCTCCCAAAAAACGCTACCGCGCCTATTTGGAGCCAAATGCGCTATCACTGAAAATTCCGCGGCAGACGACATATAGCCGGCTGCAAAAGGAATCCGCTGCAACGTCTCAAGCACCGCAGGTAATTCACCGACTTGTTTACGTCATATGCTAGGGCCCATTCACTTTCTGCGGCGAAAAGTTTTACATTCCATGAACTCATAAAGAATCCGCAAGTGTTTTTTTTTTTTCCGAGCTGTGCAATGTTGCAAAAGCGACCTTTGCCATTAGGCTTGAAAGCTATGAGAAGAAGCCCGCTTTTCAGTGAATTTTTGAAGCAAAACGCGGGACGAGCAAGTGCATATTTGTGGGTGTGGATGCGGAAAAGAGGTACGGGTCGCTGCGAAATAAAAGGCACTGCAGAAGTTGAGGGAAGTAGGGACAGCAAAGAAGGGCAAACGGGCGCTGGAGCTGGACAGCTCGAAACGCCGAGCACCGGCGGCACGGATCATGACGGCGCGGCTGCTGCTGTGCGATGTGCGTGCATTACCGTAATGGAGATTTGCTTCGCGCTAGACTGTGCCGCGCTCCTTTGAAGCGTTGCCTTTTGAATAACTTGGACGTATGCGTTTATTCTGTATTTCAACTTGCCCCCCCCCCCCCCCCCCACTTTTTTTTCTTTGTGAAAGGGGGGGGGGAGGAAGCTAAAGTCAGTTTTTTTTTTGCGGAATCGCGAGAACCTAGGGTCCTTACACCCACCGCAGGCAGTGGTCATGCTCTTGCCTGCGCGGTAAGCATCTAAAGAGAGTTCCTGAAAAGGCGGAGCTTACATTGCTTACATGGCCTATCAACGTCCAAAATATTGTCTGTGATGGATGCAGACGGCTGATAGCAGAACGCAGCATGCAGAAATGAGAAACAGGGCTAGGAAACGGAAATGATAAATGTGATGAATGAAACCATGGCAAAAAAGTTTGTCGCATCAAAGATTGTGGCAGAAGAGCAAGGCACCGCGGGTGTACAATGATCAGGAAAAAAAGCACTCCGCAGCATCGAATTAAGAGGAACAAGAAACAGAAGCAGGAGACTGGTGAGGTGAAATGTGCATCGAAATATTGCGTTGTGAGGGCCTTTTGTAACATAGCCAGGCTGAAATACAGCCAAATAGCAGCCAAATTGGATGTAGCCGCCATCATTTGGGGACTTGAGCACAGGCGCCAATGAAAAATGCTGCGTATAGAAGAGTTCATCAATATAAATGCAGTCAAACACGAACTCCAACTGAACACTATAAATGTGTGAGAGGTGTCGACTACATCGGCATAATATATGTAGATGTGGCAAACATGAGTTTACGTGTCGTACATTAGCCACCATCTGTCATTTCTCACCATCCTAGGCGATGGCGTAAAAGACATCCGAGGAAATAAAGCTCTGATTACTGACAACAGTTGGTTAAGTATGCAACAAATGCCGAGAAGTATGCATGCAATTCTGCTCTGACATCATCTGTGAACAGCACGGATTGCACTGATACTTTTTAAAGCCCATAGTAATTTTTATGGAAAATTCCTGTGCATACCAGTAAGAATGACAAAAAGCAAAAACACTGAGCCCTCAACATAGCGGATCTCTCAGATCTCTCTCTTTGTCCAGCAGAACACCGGTTCAGACAAATCTTCTCATGTCAGTGTGCGAAGCTCACTTTATAGCACTGTGAGAGCTGGAGCCGGTCACTTGGTCAGCATCTTATTACAGCGAATGGCAGAGTTGTGTGCAGTGGACGCAATTGCAACTGCTGCCCTCTCACATCCATTCCCATTTCGTCAGCTGGAATTGTCTCAAATGCTCAATCTGGGTAATGAACAAGCGGTGTGAGGATGGAGCAACAATTCAGCATTAATTGGGCTCACGTCATGCTATGATAAGATGCTGACCCACTAATCGGCCAGATTTCTCAAAGCATGCCACTCGGGCTTTCGTCACTGTCTGATGTAGCTAATACATTCCTCTTTTGTTTATTATTTGCAGTTAGCTGCAGTAAATGAGATACCAAGAGGGGACGCTGAGGTTACAGACAAACAAACTGATAGTGAAGAATGTTTGCTGCCACTACCTCAGCTCTCTGAACAAGCAGGAAGTGCTGCCTCTTTTAACCAGAATGCTGAGCAGGGAGACCCTGATGTGTATGAGGAAGCTGATGACCCAGATGATGATCTTTCTGATTTCATCGCAGCCAACTCAAAGACGACTCTTCCTGGCCAGTCCACAACTCGACTGCAAGGCATGCTCCTGATATTATCATTTGTTGTGGCAGCTAAGCTACCATGGACACAAGTTGACAGCTTGCTCAAGCTTCTGAACGCCCTCTTTGCTGAAGAGGTTTTTCCTTCAACCAAATATGGTTTTCGAAAACTGTGGAAGCTTCAGCAGTCAAAAATGGTGAGCATTCATGCCTTCTGCCCGACTTGCCAGTTCTTAATTGATGGCAATGGTACCAGCCACTGGCGTTGCCGAATTTGTTCAGATGTTGCATGCCTAGGAGAGGTTTTGAAGAAGGGGAGCTTTTTCATCACTCTTAACTTGAAGCGACAACTGCAACAGCTCCTGAAACGCGTGGGCAAAATAGTTGGAAGCAACCTGCTTCAGCTTGCTTCATCATGCCCAGAGGCTTTCACCGATATCACAGATGGCCTGCTCTACAAGAAAGTTCGCAGCGACCATGAAATGAAATGGAGTGACCTAACTTTGACGATGAATACTGATGGTGCACCGGTATTTAAGTCAAGCAAAGGTTCTGTGTGGCCAATACAAGTTGCCCTCAATGAGCTTCCCGTTCCTCTGCGATGGAAGAATATTTTGGTTGGAGCAGTTTGGTTCGGCAAGGAGCATCCACCTGCACATCTCTTCATGAAAACCTTTGTGGACAAGTTCCAAGAGGTTGGCAGCCTGATGTGGACCTTTGCTGATCAAGTTGTGGAGTCTGCAGTCAGAATTGTGTGCTGCTGTGTGGACTCACCGGCCAGAGCTGCTTTGCTCAATGCAAAGCAGTACAACGGGTACTACGGCTGCACTTGGTGTCTTAACAAGGGAACTTTAGTTGACGGTGAGACTCCTGCTTTCATTCAGTCTTATGAAGGACACAGATATGCAGCATATGTTTTACATGGCAGATTGGTTGCCAGCGGTAAAAGTAAGGAATAACAGCCTACTTGGCTAGTTGGATGTTTTATACTTTGCCGGTGTTATATTCATGTTTTTAATTATTTTCATCTGTTCTTTACTACTGCTTTGATCTGTGCGGCATGAAGTGAATTTTGATTTTAATGATTTGTTGTGTTTTTGTTGTAGACACAGTAAAGTACACGTTTGAAGGCGGTTCCATGGTTGAAAGGTCCCACGACACTGTGCTGTCAGCCATGTCCCTTGCAGTTACAAGAAAGTGCTCTGTCGATGGAGTGAAGGGGCCATCTCCAGTTACGAAGCTAGGAACATTGGACTTGGTCTGGGGCTTCCCTCTCGATTATATGCATTGTGCCCTGGAGGGTGTGACTGCACAAATGACAGAGCTTTGGCTGTCTGCAACTGGGAAGCCTTGGTATGTAGGAAATAGAATTGCCGAGCTAAATCAGCGTATATTGAAAGCACGGCCACCAATAAGCTTCTCGAGACTGCCAAGGCCAATTTCAGAGAGGGCATTCTGGAAAGCCACAGAATGGAAGTATTGGTTGCTATACTACCGTGTGCCATGCCTTCAAAACTTTCTGCCAGATAGATATATTAGGCATTTTTCATTGCTGGTAGAAGGCATTTTTATGCTGCTGAGAGAAAGTGTTGAACGCAGTGACACTTTTATTGCAGAAAGGTTGCTGACACAGTTTGTGGAGGAAGTGAAAATATTTTATGATGAAAGTGCGCAAACATTCAATGTTCATCAACTTCTACATCTGGCGAAATCTGTTAGGATGACAGGTCCACTGTGGGCCACGTCAACCTTCCCATTTGAAGGGGGCAACGGGGACATCTTGAAGCTTGTGTCTGCTGCGAAAGGGGTTCCTAGGCAAATATCAGAAAGGTTCATTATGAATGGAGTTCTAAATTCTTTGAAACGTCTGGTACCTCTTCCTCCATTTTTGAAAAAGCAGCAGGAGCTAATTTCAGGTAAAATTTCTAAACAGCACAAATCTAGTGTCTTAGATGCAGCTTTGCCACCTTGTGTCTATGAAGAACCCATCCAAATACTGTTGAGGCAAAACATTGGTTCCGAGGCATGCGTAAGTAAGTACCTTAGAGCTCGTGTCAAGGCGTTCACTGTACACAGCGCCCATTATCAACAAGCAGAAAGAACATGTTCATGCTACCTGGAAGCAAGTAACGGCAAACTTGTTAAAATTCTCAAGGTGTTTGCTGCTGACAGCAAAATCTGGCTGTTGTGTTAAGAATTGATTACTGAAGTGTTTGAGCTCCCCTTTTTGTTCAGAATCGAGCACCCTCCATTTGGCATCGCTCTCTGCATGCTTTGCGAAGAAAGCGTTGTTTCATCTTGTGTGCTTGTGGAACAAGAGAGCACATTCTTAGTGAAGATGCCTAATCTTGATGAAAGTGATTAATCAATTTCAGTACCATGAGGGAACAGCATGAAAATATTCTTGAGTAAGACACTTGTATCCCACTTGCTTCAAATGCTGTCAAATGGGAAAATGCTGCCCCTGTGCACCATATTTTTGCATGCTGGATACTACCGAGCTATGATAAAAACCATTCAGCATATTTTTAACTTTTAGGCCTCCTTGGTGTTATGTTTTTACAAGCACGGGCGTACAGTTCGACACGGCCCACATTTGCAGGGAAACAAAAATTTAAACTTCTTCAGCTTTTGAGCTTTTTTCATCGGTGAACTGCATCATAATACTTCTTGAAGCAAGTTTCAGTGTACATGCAAGTCGTCTTATACATCCAAAAGACTGCGGCATGGATATTTACCATATTTGAGGTCTTTTTATGAAGTGATTGCTACAGCTCTGTTCCTCTCTTTTTCTACAAAACTAGTGGTCAAAACTGGTTCAAAGAGATGACATTCTGAGCACAGTTTTACGATATGTATGCAGCATGTGAGACACAAATACAGCTTTGTGAAAAATGCAAAAATGATGATGCTGATGTTTTCGACAAAGACAAAATACCCTTTGCCCAGTCTGTTGCACATCTTCCTCATAGCAGTTTCACTCATCCACTTTTTCACTGATCTCCATTTATGATTGTGGCCAACTTGCTATTGCGTTTTACAAAATTCAAAATGTCATGAAACTTGGCAGCACATTGCAAGGTACCTAGTTAGTGTTGTTTGAGGTTGTAGCGTGTTGCATTATCATTAACACACTGTCTTGTTTGTTGTGCATGTTCACTGTCACATGGCAGTGGCATCCAGTACAGTCTTGTGCATGTTCAGCAAGAAAATGTTTCGATAGGCATGTTTTTCTTTGCATTTGCCAACACGTCAACGCATACATGCTTCAATGGCAGCTTAGTACAAAATTCACATACGTACTTGCCAACTGTCTCCATCAAGGGAACACGTAGCCTTAAATATTGAGCCCGCTGGACAGACCAACCAAAGCATGAATGCTCCTGCAGTGCCCTGTTTCACATGAGGTTCGGAACTTAGTATTCGGAGAAGCCTTTGCCCCATAGTATATGCAGTTTAGTTGATGATTTCTCTACAAGATATATCCCTATATATATGACTTAGCAACCCGAATGAGCCAGCTTTTTTGTAAGTGTTCAATTCTGTTAAATGAACACACTTCTCAGGGACTGTTATCTCTGTGTTTTCAATCTGTTCCGAGTTCATGAACAGTTCTTTGAAGCAGTTCTCATGCATTCGTTTATATCCAGTGAAGACTGCACCCATTTATTTTTATTCTTTGCTTACTTCAGCTGGATAACCTGACTGACATTGTATCCTGTGATATGAGCCCTTTTTTATATAATATTGTGCCTTATGTCAAGTTGCGGTGTACTGTCTTGTGCATTATTTGTTGTTCTGCTGCTGAGCACGAGTTTTTGGTTTCTTGTCCTTCATGCTTCGAAGTAGGCATTGTCGTGAAAAACAGCAACTCATGCTGAAGATGTTGTCTACAGTGTATTTGCACTTCCTTTGCACCTTTCCATAGCTTTCAGTGGTAATGTACAGCGGGGAATTTTTTCAGTGCATGTAACTTTGGAAGGGCATTGTTTTCCAAGACCCTTTATATAATGATATGTAAAATGTGTTTTGCTTGTTTTTTTACCTACATGTGCTGACCTTGAGACCTTGTTTGGCTGTTGATGAAAAAGTTGTCTGGGGCATCTCACCTAGCGGGTGTTAAAACAAGTAAACTACAGTAGCAAAATGCTCCTTTTAGCAGCTATGCAATTGGTGGTGTTTGGTCAGTGCACGAAATAATCCTCGGCCATTTAAACTTGATAGTTCACATTCTCTTCTGCATCTCTTAACAATGTACAGCTCTCATGTCAGTCAGAAAATTAAGCTCTTACAGGCAGAATCTAGAGCACAGGGGGAGCTTAGGATGTTTTCGGCTGTTTTGCCGTGTAGCACTTTTCGCTGTTGCCAACTCAGCCATGCCTGTTTCTGTCTTGCTGTTCCTTATGGTTTCTGGCATTGCGTCGATGAGCAAATGCACAGTGCTGTGTGAAGTTGTCTTCAAATGCCCTTGCAAAATTTGTTATCAACTGAGCTGGCATTTGCTGTTGTGCTTAATGCAGCTGGTAACACTTCAGTACTTTCCCACCTACCCGTCAAGTATTGTGTCTGCACAAAAGCCCACCTCCTTATCACCATTCCAATTCGAGTAATTTCATTGCCTTGATCACTGTGAAAGGCACTGGTAAGCACTGTGGAAGCTGCCTGGCTGTATGAAAGGCCCCACATTGCTACAATTCAGGGGAATGAATTGATGGTGTTCTTTTGTGGTGCTTTCAGGGGCACTTTCCCAAATGCCCATTTCGCGAAGGCACTACTGCAACTCTGAAACGAAGGAGTTATATGCTGAATTTTGTGAATAAACGTGTTTTAATTTCTTTCAAGCTTTAGTTCAACCTGCTGTCATGCCTTTATGTTTTCATAGTCACACCAGATACAAATTTTTTATTGCCCTGGCTGATATGAGCATTTAACTATACCTGGAAGCTAAAAAAGTGTGCCTTTTTTGTCCACATAATAAACAGATTGTCATTCATCCTTTGTGTAATAGTAATAAATAATAAATTATATGCTGTATGATATGCAAATGCAACTCACAATTTACCTTGGACAGACGACATGAAACCAGTCTGGTGTGCACATCAGACAACACCACACCGGTCTAGTGTGCACACCAGACACCACCACACCGGTCTTGTGTGCACACCAGCACCACCAGACTGGCCTGGTGCCCACACCAGCCACACCAGGAAATCCTGGTGTTAACACCAGAACACACCAAAACATTCTGGTGAATTTTTCAACTGGGATACTATTTTAAAACAGAAGGTATAGCCCAACCTTTGAAGTAGTAATTTCATGCCCGTCATAAATTCCACAGCCTCAGTAGAAAAAGGCCGAAGTTTTCGTAAGGCCGCTTTAATGGCAACCCTCTGGTTATTATGCACGACAGAGCACATGTAAGCCGGGCTGATCAGCTGGAATGAAGGCTGGTATGTGAAATGCAGCTTCGCTAGCTTCGCTAATCGTATCGACTGAGCCCTCCATTGAAACTTTTAGAGAAAACTCAAATTCTTGCTGACGATTCTCGAGCAACAACGAATGGGTTTCCGCTACAGGATCACTCGGTCTACTGCGAACGACAGGAACGGTGAAATTGAAGTCGAAGCTCTCAATTCATCCCCTACCATCATCTCCAAAAATCAAAACGTAGTGTGGGAAGACCATTTTATTGTTACCTAAGCCTGAAATGCAGACTTTTTTTGAAGACGCAGCTCAAGAGTTCATCCGTTAACCGTCCCTCGTTGGCCGCCAGGTTGCTCTACTAACATTAGGATAACCACAAGACTTAGCGATGGCCCCTGCGATACTTGTAGAACTAGATTATAACCAGCGACCTGCGGAACTTCGAGGGCTGTGCTTAGCCTTTTCGGTGCAAAACTTCTTAACGATTGAACTGAGGTTCTGACAGGGTAATTACAATATATGATGTAGTCTGGGGCTTACTAATAGGGCTTCATGAATTCTGAACATTCAGGAATGATGATTTCCCATTGTTCACCTGTGACTCTACGGGTCGGGTTCAGATACCATAATAAAGATGAGACCAATAACTCTGCAACTTGTCCCCGTTGAAGACAGGAGTGAAAAACGACGCTAAGAATGACCCATGTTTCTAAGCTGGCGAATGAACAAGCTCCAGAATTTTAACTTAGGATGCATGTGGCTTCTGTTTATGCCTGAAGATAGGACTATATCGTAATTTTCGACTACTGTTGACAATTGCACAGATAAAAGATAACATTGGCTGGTGATAACGGAATGCCGAGCTTTGAAAGCCAGTCGCTAGTGCCGGTAGCCGGCTAATAAATTGTAAATGTCATCTGCATATAGTGAAATAACGACACTTGTGCTTTTCCATTAGCAGCCTGGAAAGACCAGTCAATGTGGAGCGAACAGTTATCTGAGTCACACCTCTCGATATATACCTTTCCAAACATAAACTACTCTCTAATCTACTTAGAATCAACCGACCTGAAATTATCTAGTGGATAAATCTCGCAAATTCAAATCCATACCCCGCCGTGGTGACTCAGTAGTTACGGCTCTCGGCTGCTGACCCGAAAGACGCGGGTCCGATAACGGCGGCGGCAGCCGAATTTCGATCAAGGCGAAATTCTAGAGGCTGTGCGATATCAGTGCATGTTAAAAAACCCAAGGTGGTCGAAATTTCCGGAGCCCTTCACTGCGGCTTCCCTCATAGCCTGAGTTGATTTGGGTCGTTAAACCCCAATAAACGAAACTAAACCAAATCCAAATGATCAGGCAGGCTTTCTTCAAGGATACTCGACAATAATCCATATCCAGGGTATCAATCAGGTGATAGAGAAATGCGCAGAATATAACAAACCCCTATATATAGCCTTCATTGATTACGAGAAAGCATTTGACTCAGTGGAAACCTCAGCTGTCATGCAGGCATTACGGAAGAGGGTGTGGAAGAGTGTTATGTGAAAATATTGGAAGATATTTATAACGATTGCACAGCTACTATAGTTCTCCATAAAGTCAGCAATAAAATTCCAATACGGAAAAATGTCAGGCAGACCCGTACGGAAATGTCATATCTGGGTTGATATGAAAAAATCCAGATATGAACAAATAGGGAATTGGGCATATAAGGTCTTAGATGAATATACGGGCGTATATAGCCTGATATGCCCAATTCCCTATATACCATTATCTGAATGGAACTCATATAAAGAAATATATGTATATATGGTCGTATGTGTCCTAATATGCCCAATTCCCTATATATCCATATCATGATTGAACTCATATATGGATATATCTGGCATATATAGCCTGATATGCGCAATTCCCTATATATTCATATATGGATTGAACTTATATATGGAAATATATGTATATATGATCCTTATATAGCCAGATATGTTCGATCCTTATATGACCATATCTGATGGAGCCCATATATGGGATTTCTATATATGGGCTTTATATACCATATCTGCGAACAGTCATATATGGATGAATATACTTATATGGGCCATATATGGCCAAATATAGATAAATCTGTATATGTCCATATTTGGCTGGAGCTTACATATGGAGCTAGTTTTATATACGAACATATATTGACAGATCTGCGCATAACCTTATATACTTTTGGTTAAATGTTGAGGGGAAATTTCCCCTAAGGCGGAGCAGACTTCCAATAAGGTATTAATTACTTATTCGCATTCATCCAAGCACAGTCATACACCGTGTCCCCAGACCAGGACGAATCTTTTTACGAAAGTGCAAACGTTTCTGTGGAAGCTGTGTCGATTCCCTTTGTAGTTGTGTGACTGCTTGGCGGAATGAAAATTAGTGATTACTCCCTTATTAAAACTTTATATGCTTTTATATGAAAATATATAATAAATGGCAGCCTATGTATATGTGCCCTCATACGGCGAGATCTACCGAAGGAGACGGTACAAAAAAACTGAAGAAATCCAACGATTTGCGGCGCGCTTCATCAATCTCTGCAAGCACCTAGGCTCCCCTTCTCCAATGTTGCAGGCTGCTACTTTAGAACCACACCAGCATCACAGCCAGTATAACTATTCTCATTCGAGTTCTGTACTGCTCGCTCTCAGTGACTGCCTGCAACAGCGACGCGGCCTGCTATCACATTAGCCAATAAAGAGTGAACCTGGGGCGTGGCGCCTCCAACCAGTGATGGAGGGCGGCCAAACAAAAGATGTAATGAAATTAGTCACAATCATTGCAGAATGCTCTCATACATATGCAGTTATCGCCACATGCACACGTAAGCGACTGTGCAGTACGTCCTTACCGCTACTACTTCAGATATGTAATAGAGCTTAAATTTTTGACGCAAATTTTTATTTTAAAACTTTGAGAGATACGTTCGTGCTGTGTAGGGTGGTTATACAGGATGGTTAACATTATGTAAGCGATAAACCTGATTTAATAGACGATTAATTAACTAACATTAACTAATGAACATTTTATTTTGATTCTAAGGGGCAATGTTATGTTGCGAAATTAAAGGCCGTCATCGTAAAAGGTGAGCCCAGTTTCTAACTTTTTTTTTAATTGGTATAGGGGTTTGAAATATCGAGCGCCAGATTTTACCCATTTCAAAGCTCGCTGAGTTGGTTTACCTGCATTGAAAATCACTAAAACTGTCGGTAACTTTTTTATGCATCAAACACGGACACCGTTTGTGTATTTTATGATGTAGAAAAAGTTTCTGTGAATTCGGCGACGATACGGCGCGCAGCGACGCGTTTATGAATATGCGAAGCGGACAAGGCAATTCACCGAGCTTGCAAGTGTTATGTTCAGTATTTCATTAACGATTACGAAAATTTAAAAGCTAAGGTTATCTTTTTTTATTGACGGCCTTCATTTTCGCGGTACAGACTTAAGCCCCAAAATCAAAATTATAAAAGCTGATTAGTTGACTATAATTAATAATTTTTCAGATTATTGAGCTCTATTACGTACATAATGCCCGTCTTGCTGTACGGTCCACCTTCACTGACCACACCGACATATCTCTCGCACTTTGTAAAATAAAAATCTGTAAACGTTAAAAACATCCATCCAATACATCTCTAAGTGCTGCTTTAAATTGAAAAACCACTCGGTTTTATGCTGCTCTAAAGCTCCTGATAATCATATAGCATAGGTATATACCTCTCCCCAAAGTGGAGGGGGGCTACCGCTGACAGCCTTACAGTCCGACTAAAAAAAAAACTTCGGGGAGCTTTCTTTGTTGTTAGTCGCCCCTGCCCTGACTACGGCGTCGCGTACACGGGGGGAAGACGCCGTCAAAATGCGCGGCTGTCTACAGCCCCGACAAAGAAACAACTGCATGCACGCTTCTGCTGCGTGTGCGCTAGGTGCGGTTCTGATTGGTAGCGCCCAATCTCGGTACTGGGTGAGTAGAATGGGAGAGTGAAATGCGGTTTCATCTGAGCTTTTCATTTCGAATTTTCAGAGTGGAATAACTTTCGCTTGCATGCTCCGATTTCAATAATTCTTTTTGCTCTGGTCTCTGGAACGCATGATGAATCTATTTAATGATATTAACTGGTACTGAGCAAATCATCGTGGTGCCCCTTTAATAGCTTAGTCTCATGCTTTTTTTTCGGGCTTTACCATTAAAGTTTCCTGGCACAACCGCGAACGGAAACAGGTATACGCCAATTGTTTCTGAAACACGTTCTTTCGCACTAACCACCCGAAATAAAACGCGTACCAGCTCTTCATTCCACTGCTCCTGCTTACCTGTAGAGCGCAAGCCTTGTGGTAAATGTAATGGGGCCATTGTAACCTAATTAGATACGCAGAACGCCGCAATGCTGATCCCGTGTTAAAACAGAATTAGCACTATTACTTACGACAATGAAAAGGGCTGATACGTGCATACGACAGAATCCATGACAGGTTGTTGTCTACGTCTCGTTACTTAGAAAATACATCCTTAACTAGCCCCGCAATGGGCTTAGCGAGGTTAGTCTATGTTTTTTGCGTTACACAATTCATATCATGCACTTGAACTACCGCTGGCAGGAACGCAACTCGGTGGCGGTAAAAAATTCGCTACTGAAAAATGAGATTACACTGCGACTGCACATAGCCCAGCTTACAAATAAATCATGCATTATGATACCATTTAACTTATTTTATAGCCCTATCAACGAAAACTGCCGACAGCATTGACAAAATGTAAACAACAAAGCAATACGGGAAAAACAGTAAATGGTTGTTCAGGCTTACCTGAAATATTGACGATTGCAGGTTCACAGAAACCTTGGTATTTCCCGCTCACTTGCACCCTGAATCCTTCCGATGGCTCATCATCCCATACATGCTTGGCGCAGGTCATTTTAACGACGTCAAAAGTGTCTTCTTCCTCAAAACGCAGAAGTGTGGCGCTGTACCATGATTTCAAAGGGAAAACAAGTTGATGCAACAACGGGTATAACCGGAAATTGCTGGCCCGGCAGGAAAGTGCGTAGCACACTGCAGAGTCCGGCTTCTAGCTCTGTGCAACAGACCGACAGTGAAGGGTGGCGCCACCAATGCCTTCCTTAACAGCGCCACTAGCAACTGCTGCTCCTTGCACCGACCACTCAAGATGAGCCGTGCACCAACATCGCTGCTCTTGCTACAACTCTAGCCACTGCACTCTTGCTGTGTTGGAAATGGCACGGTAAACAAAAACGTGAAGAACTGAAGAAGCGAAGAAAAAGGAAACCGCAATTACAAGAAATAAAAAAGCGGTCTCTGCCGACGACAACACGGGGATCTCAAGTGAACTCAAAAACAGACGGTGACGCACACAGCTGCGCAAGGGCGCACTGCAGGTTCCACTTAAAAGAGCCCTTTCCCTCCGACTACCGACAATTGACCGGGCCATAACCGGGCAGACCGGTTACCCCTCCCATTGTGTAGCTGCGCGTAGCGCGGTTTCTCTTGAAAAAGGCCAGTTTTGCACATGCTTTGTACGGGTTGGAAATCTGCACAGCGCTTGCTTTTTTTCCTCCTGCTTGAACGCTGACAAAGAAAAAACTTCTAGGAGAATTCTAGGAAGAGAAGCAGCTTCGCTACTACCTTCCTGCCCTTCCGGTCATCCGCCCCCCGAGTTCCCCATTCAAAGGCACAGTCTGAGACTGGAGAGAGCCAAGACGGGGCCATGCGAGACAGGGAAAAGCGGACTAGTGTACAAAGCGACTAGCGCGTTCAAGGAGCTCGAAATAACAATTAGTGAAATTATGTGAAATGTAAGCAGCCTGAAACCACCTTAAGCCTCACCTCGATGGACTCTTCCGAGGCGTACACGCGAAGCGCTTACGCTGGAGCCTGTCTGCGGATGCGCGACGCGCGAGCGGGGCGCAGATATCTGTGCATGTCAGATATCGGCACCTGCGCACGGGCGCTTGCGCACGCGTCAGAGCGGGGTCCGGTTTACAACAATTGGACGACCGCGGGGCTCTCGGGGACTCTTTTCTTCATGGCTTGAAGCTCTTTAAGCCTCCCCTAAATTTTCTTGGAATCCTTGCAGCTCCCCAACCATCTCTTGTTCACGGCTTGACATTTCTTTAAGTCGGCTCGCGAGGGGGAGCTAGCCAGCACCAGGAGCATGGAGGTTCATGCCATTTTCGACACCCGTCGCGGCGCGTGCTGGGAATTTTGACAAGGCCTGAGTGCTCCTCCCGTGACGTCACGAAAAGAGACCCATAGACGCCGCCACTTATGGCGGAGTTTAAAGAATCGCGACTGGAATCAACTAACAGCAATAAGCTTCCATTTATCAGTCCACATTTTTTCTTTAGTTAAAATACTGGAATGAATAGCAGACACTTTACGCGGAATTTATGTTGAGGCACTAGCCGCAAACCATCTGTGCAAAGATTGTTTAAGCACTGATGTCAGCACCTCTATCGCATTGCGCTTTCTCGTCTTTCTGAGTGGATGTTTTTCTTTATGCATTACTTGAAACGAATTTGCCAACTTGTCCTTTTTTCACCTAGTTTTATGAAGCACAGCGATAATGAATAATTAAACACTCTCAATTAGTTTCACAACTGCGTATGTGTATTTTTATTGGAGATACATGTATTTGCTCCAAGATCATATTTTAGATGAATACGATCCCTTGAGGTGCTTGGCTTAGAAGTGTAACACGGGCATCCCGGAAACTTTGATGGGTTTGCGCCTCGGGGAAGGCGCAGATGCGAAAGTGGTGCAGTGGTGGTGCGCCCTGTGATGCCTGTAACCTCGTCGATGTCGGAGGCCCCTCGCACGATGTCAGCCTCAATGAAGTGAAGCTCGCAAACCTAGAAGGAAGTTAAATTTTTGTTTAAATATCAGCTGTAACTTGGAAAGAGTTTTCTTGAAAGTCTGCATTCGCTACCTGCAGTGCTAACCAGCTGCTTAGTTTAAATACACTTTTTTTACAATGCATGCGCTTAAGCTTATCATATTTTGCAAAAGTAACTATTCTTTGAAAAAGTTTCGAGCATCTTACCCTGGAGTGCGGTGATACAACGAAGTTCTCTCGTGGTATTGCCCTAATCCAGGTGTTCTGTTCTTCTTCATCCCGGGGAAACTTGAAAACGTGGTTTTTGGGACAAGATTTGTAATTAGTCCGGCAATTGGGCACGCAGCACTTGTTAGGCATATCCTGGCAGAAGCGCAGTCCACATTCTACTCCAGGGATGGCCCTAGAACATCGTCTCGGACACAACCGCACGCGCAGCACGAGGTGTAGGCACAGTCAACGTCTAGAAAAAAAATGTGCGTTCGGAAGCATGTCGCGACATGCCGCGACTTTCCCCGATGATGTGAAAGGAGTGTCACGTGTTTCCAGAACCGATCGCATTGTCGTCTCCTTCGTCCCCCACTCTGACTTCTCGGTGCAGGTGGGGTTAACCATTGTGTACCTTCCAGGCCTCATTTTCAACACGAGTGCGCCGCTCGTAGCTTCGAGACATGCTGCACGAAACTTCTATGTGGGCCTCTTTCGCGTGACGTAGCTCAGGGGGGGGGGGGGGGGGGAGAGGGGGGGGAAAGAACAGCCAGCAGGCCTTTGGGCGCGCAGGCCCTTCGCGTGTACGCCTTGGAAGTGTCCATCGAGGTGGGGCTTTATATCGCGTGTATCTTTATCAACATAAATATAACTAACGATACGCCTGCTGCGTCATGTTTTCGGATCACTCTGTAGGACGTATTATGTAAACTGAACCGAATAAATATTTCGTCCTATTTACATAAACCAAAGAGAGGCTTGATTGAGACCTGTTATATTCGAAGTGATTGTTAAAGCGAATTTCGAAAATCGCTAGCTCTCTGCTCCTTGTGCTGGACACTGCGCAGTGACTTCGACCATACATCACGGCAGATAAATCACAAAGGTCCCAATCGCCTTTCCTGAAGATTGATACGATGCGCAGCTTGACGTTTGCATTCGCTCGCAGATTTAGCATCTGCTTGTTCCGCAGATTCGGCACCCCATGCGTGAGCGGTCCTCTCTTCTTGAATGCCTATACTAGCTGCCCGTTGTTGCACATAATCACGTCATTTTACATGTTTATTGCTTTAGGACAGGGTAGATTACGGGAACGTTTCAGCTGGTTATCAAAGGTAACGGCGCGCCTTCTCTATCAAATATGTAGCTAGTCAAACGGCAATTTCCGTTTTGGACAAATAGGTTTCATGAGTTATTTTGCACACATAAATGATGTTGTGAAGGTGCGGTTTCACAATTTATATTAAGAAATGATTAGCGGTACAACACAGCTGTTTCTGGATGCAAGTTATTCGGCCAGGCGGACGTATAGTGTGGTGGAATTATCACCGTTAATTTCCTAACAAACCTCTTAAAATTCTAATTACTTGTTTGAAGCTTAAGTGAATGATATTGTGAAAACACAGGCAGTCATTGTGTTAGGGCGTTATCTTAGCCTGAATTTTTCAAAAAACGACGGTGTTCTGAGGTATCTTCAGTGTCCGGTTAAATCGACGTGATTACGACCTGGCTAGAGTCACCAAGGGCGCCAAACCTTTCCCTGGTGTGATGACCAGGTGCATCTCGTGATGTTTCTTCGGTTTCTCTTGCCTAGAATGAAACAAAACACTTTTCAGCTTCATCTAGTACTCGTCGTCATGAACACACAAAACTCAGCAACAAATGCCTTCTACCAGGGAACAGCAGTTAGCAAACTTCATTGGAAAAATTAGATCGCTGGTATATATTGTTTTGTAAGCATAATTGCACAGATTGGGTCGGAATTTTTATTATTTTTTTTTTTGGGGGGGGGGGGGGGGGCGGGGATTTGTGTGCTCTGTACTCCATTGCAGCACACAACAACATGTTGTAGTTCTTTAAGGAGAAGCAGAAGGCTGCAATGGCTATAAAAACCGAATTTCCTGATGTTAGGGTCGCTTTTCACTCCAAAGTTGAAGACGAGGATCGTCATCATCGTCATCCGTGTCAATTTTACAAGAGAAAGAACCCTCCCATCGACCACCGATTAGCTGTTGTTGAATTGAGTCGGGCAGGGTCAGGCTACCCTTGATTTTTGTCACATTTGCTCATCAGACATTCCATAAGCTTTGACTGTGACTCGCTGCCCTTGGAGTCCACTCTGCCACTCTAAACGCCGACCTTTGTTCGGCTCGTTACTTGGCCACCCTAAGCTCATTTTTTCCGCATTTTGTTAGTGCTAAGACATGGATGACACCAGATTGTTCTGTAATACTCTAATCGTTCCCCTTGACGTAATCGCTAGTATTTTCCTTGCCATGCCCAATGCGTGCTACACGGCTGCTTGAAATCCCGTCGAACCGATCGCCACTCAAGTCGACAGAGCTTTGCGGAAAATGAGAGAAAGATATCTTAGCGGAAAGTTGAGCACTCCGAGGCTCTTCGGCATCCGGCCGACATTCGACGGTTTCAAATGCTTATGAAACGCGAACAGAGACCGCTCCTGTCATTGGCGGTGGCCGTTATCTTGCCTCAGAGCCCCGTCCCGCAACTGCTTCGGCCCTCTTGATTTCGACACCTGCTGCTGACTTGTTTCTTCTCCTCTTTTTTTAGCACACTGCTTGCGTTGTCGCTAATTTAGTGCTTCAAGTTAATGACTCGTCATTCAGCATTTACAGCGTGCGCGTGAAATTTCAGCGGGAATACACAAACGTCGACTGCACTGCAGTACCACCGTTGTCTGCATACCTGTTATCGTTTGTATGGCATAAAACGCAAGCTATGTTAAATATTCTCTTTCTGATGCGCGGATTGTAACTATGCTTGTTTACACAGCATGATCACTGCAAGAAGACTGGATGATTGCGATGAAACACTTGATAGCCGGAGAACTGGCGCTTCCCGGTCGTGGTAGGTCCGCTTTCTGCCATACCACAAATACTCGGTGCTGAACTGCTTTATCCAGAAGCATGTTCGACGATTGATCACATCAATGAAAATGATCTGATTTGTTATCCACGAGCGGCGCCAGTGGTCGACTGTTGACGGCTCCCTAAAGCAATGCTCGGCATGCCCGGTGAAACCGGCGCTTCCCGCTCGTTCTATTCGTCCTGCGATATCAGCAATCCTCCGCTAAGGGTTGCAGTTTCCAAAACTTCACTTATGACCATTTGCATTCGCCAAAACTTGTGTATTCGCTCTCCACAAAAGCCCAGACCACATACGCGAACAATGCGGACTAGTGCTTATTCGTCGAAAGCAAAGGTCTCATCGAAGCAGCTCATGACGGCGCTGGAGAGCTCGGAAAGCGCCGTGATATGATCTGGTTGCCTGCACAATGGACTTCAATTCAAGAGACAAAAGCTATCTTTCTATGATTTAGTATTTTTTTGCGGAAATATGGGGTGTCATCATACTAAGAAGCAAACAGAATGAGCGTGAGCGTCAGGTTCATTATAAGTAGGATCGGCTGTACAATCCAGCCGGAATGAAACGCGAACACGCATATCGCCTTCTTTTTCTACATTGCAGAGAAGTATTCACTTGCAGCCAGTTAAAAAATATGTACTTAGGTAGACCCTTCACCCAGACACAGGAATCAGCCTAGTTCTGCACAACAGCTGAAAGTAGACAGGCGAAATATTTTGTTTTGTTCACATGGGCTGTTCGCTTGCCTTGCTGTAGACGGAACTAAATGGGCTGTTAACATGTGACCAGTAAATAATTTACATAGCATTTTTTTTCTGACATGGTGTTTCGAATGGGGTTTTAATAGCCGAACGATGGCCGTGATGTCGAAGTTAAGTATAGGCTCCATGCGCTGCAGTTTGGCGAGCACGAGTGACGTCATCTGGGTAACAGGGAAGGGGGAGAGGTAGACGTCGCTCTCTCGTTCAGTTTGCAGTCAGCTAGGAGAGCTCCAAGATATTCCCTCGGAAAGCGAAAACAAACTTCGCTAATTATGGTTGGCTCGACCTACTGCTGTGTTTATATATCGAAGATAAAATTTCATCTCTTTCCATGGAGATCATGCATGCTTGCGCATGCGCATGAGGGTCCACTGGAACAGAGTCTATTTTGGAACTAAATTCATGAGTGCAAACTGGGAGCGGATTTACATAGTCTGGGGTGTTTTCAATGTGCCATCACTGGTAGGAGTCCTAGGAGTTGCTTTGTTTCTTTGTGTAAAGAGAAGGAATCCGCTGAGTAATAGGCAGTGGTTTTGGGGGGCGTTCTTGGAGCGGGCATCTGTAGTTTTAGACTACGGTTTTGTATACATCTGTGTGGTTGAGCGTGTTAGGGCAGTTTTTTTTACATGCATGCGTGCGCGTTGTGGGTACGATGTCGTTTTTCTGAGCGTGCTTATGTAGTTTTTCACGATGTTTCGCTTACAAGTTTTTCTGTATGGATTTGTATCACGTTGCATAGAGCGGTTTAAAATTTTTATATTGATATTGGTGAATTTCCGCCATCTAAAACCCTTTTCTGGATCTATAGAAAGAAAACTAGAAAGTGCATTACATTTTGTAAACTAATTTATTGCATTTCACATCGCTAAACCCTTCCTGAAGTTTACCATCACAATGCGATACATCACGTCAAAATTCCTTTGCTGTCCCTAATTAAATGAATGCCCTGAGGAAATACCTAACACAAAAGTCCTGTAACATACTCAGCAAGAAATGCTGTCTTTTTGTTTACTTACACCCATGCTTCTCTGAGCGGAATACATGTACATAAAGCAAAGCAGTGTTCATCCTGAAGACATCCAGTATATAGCACTACCATTGTCTTTGTGTAGTAACGATGCGTTTTTCGCAATTCCAGCCGACCATGTTATGTATGCGTATGTTAGGTATGCGGCTGATTTCATTATGTGAGTCAATTAGACACCTGTTCTTCAAACTGTAAGGGCTCTTAAAGGAGTATGGACACCTAACTTTTGGGTGCGTGTTTTCTTCTTTGTAATGATGCGTGAGGCATTATTATACATGGAGTACCATGTGGTGTTCCTACAACTGCTAAATAATTTATTCTCGATTTTTGTCTTGCTGTTTAAATTTCAATAACTTCACTATGAGTGGGACGTCAATGAGTGAGGCATGAAAACCTGCGATATAATAGCTGCGTCCTCGTTTTAATTCACTACAATGCTGGAGCCAGTCAGCCAGCTTCACTATCCGGACTTGTAACGAATGTAAAACAGCGATTATATTGCACTTTTTTCATGCCTGCTGGTCATTTCCGAAATTCTGTGGGGGCACGTCGCCGGCGGAGCGCATGGAGTCAGCAACGCCTCGACTGGTACCCGTGCTGCTCGCGCTGCTGACACTCTTTCTTTCATTGTGAGCACGTGCCGTCCTGCTCGTGGGTGCACAAAAGAGGGGTTGCCGCTCGTTGTGAGTCATGACTGGAATGCCGCGACGTTGATGGTTTGGTTTGGTTTATGGGGTTTGACGTCCCAAAGCGACTAAGGCTATGAGAGACGCCGTAGTGGAGGGCTCCGGAAATTTCGACCACCTGGGGTTCTTTAACGTGCACTGACATTGCACAGTACACGGGCCTCTAGAATTTCTCCTCCAAAGAAATTCAACCGCCGCGGCCGGGATCGAACCCCCGTCTTTCGGGTCAGCAGCCGAGCACCATAACCACTGAGCCACCGCGACGTTGAGAGAGTGGAGAAACGTATTGTCGTGTCGTTTGCTGCCACAATAGTTCTCACAACATCAACGGCCAAGAGCAGCCCGTGTAACTCTATAGATTTACTGGACATATGTCCCACATTCCTGGAAAAAAAATCAATATTCGAAATTTGTAATCTACTGCTGAGGAAATTTTGGAGGTAGTGGGGAATATTTTCGATGTGTAGCAAAATCTTGCAGAACTTTTCCATCGCTCGCATCGAGCGATAACAAAAACATTAATAGCAAGACAAAAAAACACAAAACCATGCAAGCATGTCACGGGAGGTTGGTATAGTGAAATCTTCCAGTCTATAAAAAAAAATGCGTTCATACACTTTTTCCCATTCAAAAATGGCTTTCCACCGAATTGTTGTCTGTGAAATGATTGAGAGCGAGAGACGGCAAGCCTGGATAACTTCTGTGCGCAAACTGAAGTAGGCGGTTTTCTCTTGCTAAATTGGTTTGGTATGTTGCGCGTGTTATTATTTCTGAAGAATTTTCATTGTATATCACTAAGCATGCAGTGTTTAGTCGTAGAGCTCACGCTAACGAAACTATTTTTTTTTCCTGTAAAGCCCTCCGCCGGTCAGGTAACGCAAACAAATATTTTGGAGGCTGACATCAACAGCTGCGTTAGGCAGACGCGTGTGAGGCAAGGTCAGTGATCGCCTCATTGTTCCTTTGTGAGACGCCCGGCTCAATTTCCAAGTTATTTTGCTAGATGTAAAAAATGTCTCAAAGTAAAACTAGTAAAGATATCAGCTTGCACACGAGCGAGCATTTGAATATAATAGATGGCTCTGCAAATAAATTGTTTTGGGGAATGCACATTCGCTGCAGTCGGCATTAAATTAAATGTACCAACCACTGCGTAGTGATTGACCAAACTAGAGCATTTTTTTCTGTTAGGCGTAAGCGAGCAGCTGGTAAGCGCATTTGGCGTGTGTTTTCGTTTTTCTTTTCAGCCTCGCCTATCTTTATTTTACGTCCAAATAAACACATACTCGTTATTATTCAGCGAAAAACGTAAAGAAATTCGAACTATTTGGCCAAAAAAGTTGCGTACATCGAACTGCTCAGCTACCAAACAAAATTAAGTATTTTGCGAAAATGTCCCTGCCATAAAAAAAAGGTATTAATCTCGAATTCCGCGCCTTAAATGAACTTGCTATTTACTTGCGACTCACATTTCGCCGCAACGGTAACGGCGGTTTCGTCAACAATCTGCTCCACGAAGTGGGCCTGATGCACTGTCAGTTCTGTTTTTTTTTTTCAAGTCGGCGCAGAAAAAAAAAGGGACCAGGCACACTGCCCTGCGGTACACCGGAATTAACTGCGGAGAGGTTAGAGGACAGATAATTAACAAATACAAACTGTTGGCGATGCGAGAGGAAGTTACGAAGCCATGTTAAAGTTAGCGAGTCTAGACGGAGTGATGATAATTTCGAAATCATGCGGCAGTGAGCTATGCGGTCGAACGCTTTGGCAAAATCAAGGAATATACAGTCAGTTTGAAGGTTATCGTTCATATTAAAATGCAAATCAGTAGTTAGTTCGAATAACTGTGTTTCGCAGGAGTGACCCTTTCTAAACCCGTGTTGATTAGTGTAAAAAAATTACCGACGATTACGTTACTTCCTAATGCGAAATTTGAGCGCAGCAAATAAGCTGTTTCACCTTTTCGATAGATTGAGGCAAAGAAATCGAGCAACACATGTATGCGCTATCACAGAATTTTTTTTTTATTTTTCACACGTATTCGCAATTTCGGCTCGGGCGGTGCACATATACAGATCCGCCGCCACCGATCTGGCTCTCTGATTGCCACCGCACAGGGGTTGCATTGGAGGAGGAGCGAAGAAAGGAATTAAGTTCGAGCCGGCGCTTTGACAACCGGAGACTCGCAGGAAGAGGGGGGAGGGGGGCGGCGTGTACACCCAGCGGCAAACGATGGGGGCAGAAGTGCGCGCAGCAAGCGGACAACACGATAAAGGGAGGAGGGAAGAGATAGCAGCGACTGACTGATGCCGCTGACGCCGATAGCGCTGGGGGGATGAAAGGGGGGCGGAGCTGGTTACGAGGCCGACGACAACGCCGACGCCGACGACGACGCGAAACCCAGGAACGGACGCCAAAGAGCTGCGCTCTAAAAAATCGCTGACCACTCTTTCTTGAAACGTACACCGGAGAGGGTACTGTCGCGAGAGAAAGAAATGCGAACAGCGCGGCGCCTAATTCGAACACAAGTACGCTACAGACATGAATTCCAATTTCGCAGTGCGTAGGCAACATGCTGTTTACATTATTTTCTATCGCCCTTGTACATTGTCCTAATCCTCTTAATCTCGTCAGCGTTCTAGCACGAAGGAAAAAGCAAGCGTCAGCGCAAACAGATTTTCAGGCAGTCCAACACGTGCAAAGCATGTGCGGAACTGGTCTTTTTTCAAGAGAAAGGGCTTTACGCGGAACTTCTCAATGGGGGACAGGTCTGCCGGGTCAATTGTGGGGAGTCGCGGGAGATGGTGCTAAAGTGAGCTAGAAGGGGGTAGTGGGCTCACTCCTTAGCCGGCGCCATGCATTGCGGTGACGCCGTCTATGTCAACAGATTCTACTTCTCCGCGCCCCCGCGAGGCGGCACCACCGCCGCCTTCACTCTAGGAGCGTGCGTTGACGCGCGTTTGAGCCGCTGCCGCCGCTGCAGCCGCTGCTGTTTGCCTTCGCGTCTTGCGCGTTGCCATAATCATTACACCAGTCTATCTTACGCAGAAAGTTGGATACAAATACTGGATGACATCAAGAACCAGTCAGGACCCCCTTGAAAACCTATTTGGTACTATCCGGCAGTCATCAGGTAGCAGTGACGGCCCCACTCCCAACACAGTTTTTGATAATGTCTTTCATTTAGTGGTCTTCTCAAGACAGTAAGCCAGGGGAACTGTGACCACGGGGAGCTAGCCGCATTGCTAGATATACAGACTTGTGCTGACACGCTGTCACATCAAGAAAGCACAAATGCAGCTACGAGTGTAAATAGGTCAGCCAGTTACTGCACCCACATCTGCTGACCACAGCCAGCATACAGCTAGAAGTGATTCTAGGCTGATATTTTGCATTTCTGGGCACTTTGCTAGAAAATGTGTAGTGAAAACGAACTGTGAAGCCTGTACAAGCCTACTAACCATGACACCGCAGGGCTTTCAAATTGTTCGGCTTACAACTTTTTGCGACCATTTCCAAATTTCAGCCAGATTTCATAACATCTCAAAGAACAGCTATATTTTACTCGCGTCCGCACGGTACTCGAATATGCCTCAGTGTGCTGGGACCCGCACGCACAAGAACTTATTGATAAAGTGGAAAAAAATGGCATTCCGCTTTGTATGTGGAAATTATTCCACGACACTCTCTCAGAAAGCAGAAGGAATCTTCAGTGGCTAGAACTTAAAACTCGAAGAAGAAATATGTGAACGAAATTTTTACATAACATTTTCTATTCCAAGAGTGGTATAGACGGAACAAAATATTTGAAGCCGCCTTTCTATGTCTCGAAGCGAATTGGGACCACTACTTAAAGCTTTATGAACTTCCTTTTAGAGGTGGCATACTCCGTTATTCGTTTTTTCTGCGAACAGTTCGTGAATGGAATGCTTTGCCGCCACATATTGTTAATGCTCTACCTAATGAAGCCTTTTTTCACGCGTTGAGTGCATTATTTCTTGTTTTTTGAATGTGAAGTGCCCCCACTGCTGTAATGCTGAAAGGCGATGCAGGTACCAAGTAAATAAATAAATAAATGATGGTTTGGTTTATGGTTTGGTTTGGTTTATGGGGTTTAACGTCCCAAAGCGACTAAGGCTATGAGAGACGCCGTAATGGAGGGCTCCGGAAATTTCGACCACCTGGGGTTCTTTAACGTGCACTGACATCGCACAGTACACGGGCCTCTAGAATTTCTCCTCCAAAGAAATTCTAGCCGCCGCGACCGAGATCGAACCCGCGTCTTTTGGGTCAGCAGCCGAGCACCATAACCGCTGAGCCACCGCGGCGGCAAAAAAAAAATAAATAAATGAGAGACTGCTGTATAACGTCAGGTCAGGTGTACAGCTACATGAACAAACTATAACAAACTATAACAAACAAACTATATTTTATAGAAAATATGTTCACGTTTTTCCTGCAACGAGCTGCATTACTCGGATGTACTCGGAGTTGTAAAAGAAACGCTCTCGCAAGAAATCGGGTGCCAACAGCATGCCTCGCGCCCCTCGGCTAACGTTTTTATCTAACGACACGGCTGCATTTTTTTTTGTGTGTGTGTTTGTGAAAGGAATGCTGGCGGATCAGGGAAGCGAGAAAAAGATAAACATCTAAAGTTGAGCCGCTGATCATGAACCTACACGTCCTATAAATCGTGGTTTTCATGTGTTCAGAACTCAATGGTGCGGCCTCACTTCTTTCCTATTCAGTTTTCATGTCAATGTAGAAACTCCATATGCGCGAATAGCCATTTCATTTTACAGTTATTTGAGATACTTTATCTACATTGAACAAGCGCTGCTGCAAGCTTTTAAGCTATGTTGAACACAACAATTTTAGGTAGCTCTGTTCCAGAAACGGTGTGAGCAGCAAATTCACGAGCCAAAAGAAATCCGCGCAACGAAACGGCGCTGACAGCTACAGCTGTAGCGAAAGAAATACCAAGAACGTATGCATGTCCTTGCACGCTTCGTATACTTGAAGCCGTCAATAATAATCCTCAGAAAGCGGGGCTATTGGGAGCCGCAATCATTTTCATACAGGTGTGTATTCATGTTTCTGATCTGCGTTGCGGCAGGTGGTACGCCGGAGAGGAGCCAGAAACGCGTTTGCGGTTCGAACACGGTAACCTGTTAGTTCATCGTGTGCTGCCGGTAGCAGCATTATTTATTATTATATTCGATGTCTGTCTACCTGCTCCATGCAAGTCTAACAAATGTGACTGAAGGCAGCGAGTTTTTCCAAGCCAGACTGCCGCGAGAAAGCTGCTCAACCAGCACAGCGCTACAGTGAAGTCGCCGATAGCGCCACCCCGTGCGTTTAACATATACTGCGTCAGGGAAAGAGCCCCAGCGAGCCCACTACCCCCTTCTAGCTCACTTTAACGGTGCTTTTCACTCGCGCTTGCAGCGCCCCTCTGCCAAGCTCTGGTTCCCTCTGCGTGCCTTCCGGAGCGAAAGAAAGAGGGAAAGTGACACAGAGCTGGACTAGGCCAACACCACCTAGCCACCCCCCCCCCCGCCATCTTCTGACTGAGCACCGCCGAAGGCGGCAATGTGTCGCGTTTCTGCTGTTCTGGGGGGGTCTCGTGGGTCCGCTTTTTCACCGCCTCAGCAACGCCATCTCTCGCTCAGTAGGGTAAGAAACATTTCGCCGTGAGTGGTGGCTGACCGTGGACACAGCGGCGACTCATTTATTACGCAAATAAAGGATGTCTTGCTTCCCCGTGACTGCCGGTCTCAGAACTGGCATCTGAATATCGGCCGGCAGGGGAGGGTGGATTATGAAGGGAAGAAAAGGTTGAGGCGAAAAGAAACAGACCAACGCGCATAGTATCAAGAGCTATTTGCAGAAGTTTTTTTACAAATTGTTCAGCTGTGGCTAAACAGTCGGAGTAGAATTGCGAGCTTGGCCAGTACACCACGGAGACTCGGCGGCGCGGAAAAGGCGATGGGTAAACGATTTGCGGGTAGCTGTGGAGTTTTTCTCGTCTGCATTGTAAACGTTTTGCTGGCAACTCTAGATAAATGAATTTCGAAACATATTGTATTTTTTATCTGACAATTATACTAGAGCGTTTTAATCATCATTCCTGTGCCGCAAGCAGCGATGTGTTATTTACGCTCCTGGACAAGAAATGGCTGTATGCTGCAGCGGTTTTCCAAACGTTTATTGTCTGGCATTACCGCAAACAATGCAGGTTTCCCATTCCTTCAGAACGACATAGTTTTGGGGAACAGCGCCCAAAGAAGGAACGTACACCGCACGACCGGCTTGATGGTTTGAGTATTCATCACGTTTGCGAAGGAACTGAGTTCGATCCCCAAGTGCTTGTTGTACATTCAGGACTCTATAATCTATCAATGTTCCTAATAACTATGATATCGATCGCAACCAACTCGCTGGACTTGTAATCCACTTATTTAGACCCAGACCGGAAGGTTCAGTTCGTCAGGAAGGTTCGAAGTCCACCTAAGATAGAAACCGCGTAAATGCATGTATTAGTGCATATAAATCATAGCAAAGTTGTAGGCGATATATAGCACTGTACTTTAATTCACCTTAATTAAACACCGCTATGTAATAGCAGTCTAACTTGATTGAAGCCTCAAGCATACAAAGCTTAGTACCTTGTTGTGCGGTGAGTTTCACCATCTTAATTAACCAATAATATCATGTTTGACACAAAGTTAATTGTTTAAGTTCAGAAGTATATGGCACAAGCATCCCATATATGAGGTAGGATATGTTCCATATATGCGAGATTGTTTCCATATAAGGATTTGAAGGTCCCCATATAAAGAAAGAGTATCTATATAAGGACCCAAATACGACTATATATAGCAGTATATGGCACTATATAAGGTACCTTATGGCCGTATCTACCCGTATTTGTGGTCTTATACGCCCATATATAGCACTATATGGCGACCTATCAGGTTTGCCATGGTCATATCTGGCCGTATATACGACCATATATGGACCTATTTAACTGTATATGATCCCATATATGAGTATATACAGCCACACCAACCGGCTTGCGCATCATAGGCAATTTTTTGTGTTGCAACTAATTAATTAGCAATTAAGATAAATTTTCTAAACGCGTAATTATTGACTTTAGTCAGCAAATGTTAATAGCAAAGTTCGAGAGCACCTTCAGAAACGCCCATTCCATTGATTTGCGATAAAGAAAGCCTCACGTGTATCTTTTTTCCGAGCTCCAAAGAAAGCCCGCGAAATACGAAAAAAAACGACGTGACTAGCGCATTCGCGCGCCACGACTGCGCTGCTCTCAACCGTGGCTTGAGTGAACGAAATCAGCTGCTGGCAAGGCGCGACGGCCTCAATGCTCCGGCAGGCCGATATGTCAACGGTGGTTCCAGCGCCCGCGCGAGCCAGTCTGCAAGCGAGACGGTGCATGCAGCGAACGCGTCGGGCATTGTGAGCTATGAAATGGCCAAAGATGACAAACGCAAATGCGGCGAGTTTTATTAGTCACTGAAAGGCAAAAGAAGATAAGTTGATCTTTAACTTAACTTGCACCGTCACGCTTGCAGACTGGCTCGCGCGGGCGCCGCAACCACCGTTGACATATCGGCCTGCCAGAGCGTTGAGGTCGTCGCGCCTTGCCAGCAGCTGATTGCCTTCACTCAAGCCACGGTTGAGAGCAGCACAGTCGTGGCGCGCGAATGCGCTAGTCACGTGGCTTTTTTGTATTTCGCGGGCTTTCTTTGGAGCTCGGAAAAAGATACACGTGAGGCTTTCTTTATCGCAAATCCATGGAATGAGCGTTTCTGAAGGTGTTCTCCAACTTAGCTATTCACGTTTGCTGACTAAAGTCAACATTTACGCGTTTAGAAAAATTATCTTAATTGCTAATTAATTAATTGCAAAACAAAAATTGCCTATGATGCATCAGCCGGTTGGTAGATGTATGCAAGCGGTTTCCCTGGCCTACCTCAAATAATTTATTTTTTAACCCTTGGCTAAAATTAGCGTGGACACCTTGTATAAGGCCACCATAGGGAGCCAGTGGAGTTGCTTGCCAAGCGTGAATGTTCTGTGGTTTGGCTGTGATTAGGAGTTTATATAGTCCTAACAAATTTCTCCATAGTTGTTTTAGCACGTTCAAAATTCCATGCTCAACATCAAAGGTCCTTTAGGATCGTTTCGGATGGGTAGCGAGTCTTTGCTGCAATTTCACTTTTTCCCTTTAGGCACATCACCTTGCACTCAGATATATCACATTCAGGGCTCAAATTTATGGATCTTTTTTGGCAGTTATAACCAGTGATATTTGTTCGTTCAAGCAAAAGAACTATCTTTTATAACCTATGCGGAGATGCTACCTTCCTCATACTAATTATTGACATGAGATTAAACAGATATTATCATGCAAGCATTACTATTTACTCGAATGGAGCTGTATCATGCTAAATTAAGTGGATTAGAAAGACGTTAGAAAGAAAACTTTGAATTGAGGCATGCAGCAGTCATTATACCGAACTGCAACCAACGGCTTTCAGAAAAGGGCAAGCCAAGCGAAGGCTGGTTGGGAGGCACACTCAGTTTTCCGCAGCTGCGCGCCCTCTTCAATTGGTCGCTGAAAGCTTCACATTTCTCTGAGTGAACTTAATAAAGAGGATAAAGGGCATTGCACTGTGCATTATAACAATAGTATCAATACGACAACCTGGTGAAAACAAGTGAACAGAAAGTGCTAACTTGTGTTTTGTAAGTGATGTGCTCAAGAACGACACGTCATTTGCATTTTCGTTTCCTACCTAGCTTATTTTCTCAAGTTTGAGGCAGCTCATAGAAAAGCATTGGGTTAGGAATATGAGACAAGTATTTGAGCTTTTTGTGTTGTGTGTGCCTCTTTAGAGAACTTTCGCTAAACGTTGGCGGCGATATTTCAAGGATGCAAATAATTTGGCCTAAATTGAGTGATTGAGGGGCTGGATCATGCTACCCACTCGCATGACCTGAACACTTTTGCGGCACCTCCGTCCGCGGGCAGCTATAATACTAACGCATACTCTGCCGGATGAATCGCTCGTATAGTCAAGAATTTTTAACGCGATGGCTTTAAAGAGGTCGGGGCGCGATAAATCCGGGCACCGCCGTCGTCGGCGTCGTCGCCGTCGTCGGCGGCGTTGAGTGAAAATTCGAAGAAAAATCCCCCGAGAAACGACCTAGGAGGCAAGTGGGCATCCTAGGTCACGTTATCTTGTGGCGCCATCAAAACCTGCCCACCAGATTGTTAGGAAACTAACTACTGTGGCAGGTGGCCGTTAAATTAATTTTTGGTCGCTAGAAGTTGTTCGTTGTGACCTACCTGCGTGGCAGAGGCCCCACCGGTGGCAGCGCCTGCCATCCCAGGGCAGTGGCGCATCGCTTAACGACTACACCACTGCGCCAGGTGTAGCATGGGGACTTCCAGGGACCTGTGAATGTCAAGTAGAGAGCTACTAATTGTGCATATATGGGCATTAACCCATTAAGCTTTCGTGTCGTATGCTTAAGGCAGAGCTTAACTGCCCCCTACAAATTTTTCTATCTCGTGCTCTGATCGCTAGCCCACCCGTTTCATGCGCCAGACGGGAACAAGGTATTCAACTCACTGTATTTTAACTCATTGTGTTTTAAAAGAGAAGTTGCATTGTTTCACGTGTGTTTCGTTTCAAAGTGCTGGGCGGTCTCCGCCTAGCCTTGAGGGTGACGAAATATTCTTGGCAAATATTATTTCAGATGAAACTGTAAACATCTTGCAGGCCAACGCTTGATCGATCTGTTTAGACAACTGTGGCGCGTGTTTGCTTTTTTTTCTTGCGCTAACACTCTCGCCCACGCAGTATATGGCCACATACGCGAATTCATCATCACCGCGGCATCGACGTATATGCATTTGACAGGTCGGCACTAAGGAAGTTTCTAGCTTGATACACAATCTCGCGCTCAGTCTCACCAATCTGTTAGCTTCAAGCGCAATGTCCTAAGCACGACCATTTTACTTCTATGAGATCGCATTGCGCATTCCGTCTAGTCTAACACAACTGCGTGTACGCTTCTCTTCCTCTCCCTTATACAAGTCCCAGGTGCCTCAGCGTAAAAGTGGAGCTCCTAGAATGGCCTGCGTCTTTGTGTTGCTGTTCATCTTCTCGGCGAGCGCTCTTCGCGAAGAAGACTATTTTCGGTGGTGCGGAGGCAAGCTAAGTGCGTTCAATTCAGTCAGTTTGTTTTACATGACACCCGGGAAGGTCACGGCTGAGCTTAAGTAGGACGTGGTTGTAAGACATGTTACGCGGCGTGTACACAAACGTCGTTTTGTTTAAGTGACACAGCTGATAGCGGAACAGCGAAAGCAGTAGAAGGGAGGGGGCAAATAGATATATTAAAGGATTATGTTGGTATAACGGCGGCCATGGCTCTCGTGGAGACAGTACTGTTAGGGCAGTTATAAAAGGTTGGCTGAGCCATGCGTTTCCAATGAAATCTCAGCTAATGATGACGACTACTGGACGTCGTAAAAACGAAAGCGCAGAATTGATGTCACAAGTTCGACTTTGTAGCTTCTTAACCTTGAGAACTATTGAGAAGACAAGGGAATGGAAAGAACGAACCTTGAGAGTGTTTGCCAGCGACACCCACGTCCGCCGCTATGGACGAGGTTGGCGCTGGTGACCACACTCAAGGTTCGCTTACACTAGACACAATTACCACCAAAAGCAGAAGATTGGACAGCCGCCGCCGTAGCTCATTTGGTAGAGCAACGGATGCGAAATTCGGAGGTCGTGGGTTCGGATCCCTCCGACGGCATGTGGTTGCTTTTTCTTCTGCTTTATTTTTACACTCCCATTGAAAGAAACTACAAAAGTAAATCCCCTGTGCTTCTCGGTTTCGGTGGCTGCTGGCTTCAATCACTTATTCTTTAAAATGACATCCTTGGACCTTGTTGTTATTATTGTTGTACTGTATACGTGTAAATAAGCCCAGGAGAAGGAAGGTGAAAAAAGCAAGTCCGCGCCATCGCAAAGGTCGCGTTATTAGCTGCAACTGCTTGTTTTATAAAACTGTCATTTTACACTGTGCTTATTTACATTGGTTATGTATCATTTGCTTGCCACCTAATATGTTCATTTAGATTAAAAGTCGTATTCGACATGGCGTTTGCTGGCATTAATCTCAATGCGGGACACCTGGTCCGAATATAAAGAATAACAGATGCTTTAGCTTACTTGGCAAAATACGAAGAATGTCCTTTAGCGCGTCGCGTTCCATTTTGCTTTCGGTTCCAGCCCAGAGTTTCAAGGTCAGGCTTCAGGCAAAGACCGGAGAAATCGGGGACAGGGGACCTTAGTGGTAGAGCAGTAAAAAGTTTTGGCACCGCTTAGCGCACCTGAAGAGAGAACTGCGACAGCTGTTTGTTCTCGATCTATTGCGCAAGGATGGAAGTTGATCAAGACAGAGACGTGCAGTGCAGAGTGCGAGAGAGTGGCAGTCAAACCCGAGGGATTATCGGTTGCGGCGATAGAATGGGGGTATCGCGGGCTCGTATTATGCAGAATGGTGTTTTTTGGTATGGGCATATTCAGATTTTCTTTTTAGGCTCTTTTTCAATTCAACAAACAAAAAAAGAAGGTTGCGGTGATAGAACAGTGCGCTCGTGCAGTGGGCAGAGAAGCTGATCTGTTCAAGCCGCCGTTGGTCTGAAACCCAGGCGCGGTGCAGTCACGGCCGCATTTATGTTATTTCTGCAGGTCTTGCTGCCTTCAGAAATTAAACAGACAAACCTTTTTTTTTCGCGATTGGATGCTTTAACGCTAGTGCACTTAAACAGTAACAAAATTCAGGGGTTACGTTCTCAATGCAATTAATAACTCAAAATCGCGAAGTGGTTTGGCATGTCCGCGTAGTAGCGGCGCAATGCATTGAAACGCTATACTAGGTCGAGGCAAGCATGTTGATGCCGGCTGTATGCAACGTTGTTCCGCATAATAATATTCAATACATACGTGGAACGGTTTTATATACACGCGTGTGGAACGTTGTTCCAAATCGATCGTCATAAATTTAACTAGAACATGGTTTTACATACTCTGCTACACTTTTATCGGCAGGACGGTTCCAGCCCTTAAGAATATGAGCATACAATCTAGTGTTCAACCAGATTTCAGTCATGTTTTATGTGTCCCGTGCAAAGCGATGTCTCCCGCTTCTCTCGGATTATTGCTAGCATGCACCTGACTAGTCTGATTGTTCAACCAGATTACAGTAATGCTGTATATAGCACGTGCAAAGCGATGTCTCCTCTTTCTTTCTGATCATTGTAAACACCGGACTAGTGTGATTCTTCAATATCGTTCAACCTTACTTAACTGCGCTAGAAACAAAGCCTAGAGCATTAACTTCGTCTCCACAAGCTAAACCAGAATCTATACCTCTTCTTGGATATCAGCTAATAATACATTGCTGTCCTGGAGTTGTCATTCTACGGCCATTCCGCTAATTTGTACTTGAGATTACAGGGCAGATTACTTTCTCGCTCACCTTCCTTCTGTATTTAACGTATAAACCATGAAGAACAGCGGTGATAAAGGACAACCCTGCCTTAGTCATTTGTATACCTTGACTGTTGTCACACTTCTTATCTCCTTCCATGCAAATTCAACTTTATTATCTCGGTATATTGCCTGTTGCAATTCTACTATCTAATGACCGATGCCTTCATTTTTAGTATGTTCCACAAGAGTGCCTGTCACGTTGTCGTATGCACCGCTTATATACAGGAAGGCTAAATACAGACGTCTGTTTTCCACCCTATCTATTTACTTTCTTGTTTAATGCACGAACGTGAAACCATCTAAGTGTCTATCGCCCCAGAAGCCGTTCTGAAGTTCTCCCAGCAGCTTATTAGTTTCTATCCTATTCTGAATTTTTGATTTCATTGCTTGCTTGCCAGCCTGTATGCAACTGAATTATTTTCATGTGATGGAAGATCTGATGAATGTTATGTTTGTCCTGCCTTCTTTTCTCATATATATCAAATGCATACCGCTCTGTCGCCAGCTGGCAGGAATTTCCTTATTAGATATGACGGTTTCAATGCTTTCAACGCCGCTGCCTTGCTGTTCGGACCAAGTCTATTAATTATCTTGATTTGAATGTAGTCTACTTCTGGGAGTCTGCGTTAGGAATAGTTGCCTCTGCATTTTTCCAGTTAAGATTCTACAATTATAAATTCTTTTTCATTATGCTATCCTGTGCTGAGTCTCAATTCAGGTCGATTACCCTATCGTCATTCCGAAGTGACTAAGCTATAACTGATTTAAGGTATTTCATAGCGTCGACCCACATTAAACAGTTTCCGCAGGCATCTTGAACGAGTTCCTTCTTTTTCTGGTTATTTTTACAGAGGAAGCTTATGTAGCTTAAGAATTATCTTGGCCCATTTTTAGTTTTAACGAGAACTTCAGCCATCCAGCGATCAATAGACTGCCTCGCCTAAGGGTGCTTCCCACTCAGTAATGGACATGAAAAGTACATAGTCATAAACAGATCACACTGGTCTAGCAAAGACGAAAAGCTTGTTTTGCTTGCTAGAGAGAGGCTGAACGCTGCCCGAAAACGCCGCTGTTTGTGCGTGAACTGACGATAGCGATGCCGACAAAATTTGTGTTTCCTTACGAGGGAATGAATGCTTGCCGATTAATACTTTTCAGGGCGGAAGGAATATTGTTAAAATGCCCTATTTTAGACTTCAGGACATGACATTTACCACGCGTCTGTCTTTGACGCGAGCAGCTCCCCGATTGAATTGGTCATATAAAATTAATTCGTATAAAGTTTCTCTTGTGCCATTCTTGTTACAGATAGGACAATTTCCTACACGCATAGTGCATTTTGAAAAATATATAAGCATCCCAGCTGGACAAAAGATGTGTCTTTTGGTTCAGATTATTTCCCACAGGAGAAAGAGCGCTGGCAGAACAGTTCAAAGACGAGTTCTTTGGACCTTACAGAGTTTTGCGCCGGGTCACAGACGTGACCTACGAAGTTCTTCCTGACGGGACTGTACAGCCTCAGCGTCGCCCACCCCGCTCTGAGGCTGTGCACGTAGTCCGCATGAAAGCGTACTTCAGGCGGTAATGGACAGTGCGCTCAGTGTTCCGCTAGTTATCGCGTGGGATATATACCTTTTCCCACCTCCCTTGTACATTTTTCTGTGCTTGTGCTGTTGTTTTTTCCCTTCCATTGCTCGTGCTCCAGCCCCCCTTTTATATTTTTCTTTTTTTTGGGGGGGGGGGGGGGGGCGGGGAGGAATAATGCCACCCTGCGTTCTCAGGTGCTGCTTGAAAGAGAAGACGTTGAAGTGTCTCGCGCTGACTGGCTGCCGTATTGTGCTGGTTGGCGACCTGTCGCCCTATCTTCCGTTACAATATAATAAAATAGGAACTGGTCGCCATGCTATCATAATACGCATGCTGAAAAAAAAAAGAATAATTAAACTTTTGTATGCCTATGAAACGTTCAGTTTTGCTAAAATATCTCACCAACGAAAAAAGGTAACAGCCACGACAAAAATGCCGATAATTAGTTTCATATACCAGGTTTTCAAATTACTTGACTTCGAAAGCCTCAGCAGCATACTGTCGAGCACACTTTTAACGGCCGCAGTTATAACGAACGCTTGATTATTACGAGCGCGGGGCTACCGTCGATGTATACCGTGAATATGTGCGCTTTTGACAATAAATAGCAGAGAACAGCAATCGCTCCGAGGAGGGATCTGTGGATGTATCGAGTGCTAAGTGCAATCATACGATATGTGAGAAAATTGCCATCATAAAAACTTCCCGTAAAAAAACATGCTTTTCCAGAATTTAGGATTGTCCCAGGGTTTAAAAATTGCTCTCATGCAACTGGTCATGGGGAAAGAAATTTGTGACGGAAACATGGAAGGAGATGCGTGCAAAAAATGTGAAAACGTAAGAGTTCACGTGAAAACAATCGTCTCCGTGCTACTTCACGCCATCCCCCCCCCCCCCCCCCCCTTCCTGTGGGCAGCAGTGGAAGTATTAACTGGAATGAGCAAAAAGATTTCTGGACCTGGGTCTCATATAACAAGCATTTTGCTAAAGCTTGGGAAAAAGTGAACAGACAAAAACGGACTTGAGAAGAATGGGTTGCAGTGAAGTTCTACTTCGCTGGAATGAGGTTCTGCACTAAAGAAAAGGCCCCTACAGTAGTTGGGTGTCCACGTGAAATCGGCTCGCCTATCTGTAAACAAGTATCGCTCTAGACATTATATATGGAGCCAGCATTTCTCTTTGATCTTATGTGGGGCTAAGACGAACAGCGTCTGCTTCGTGCTTTACCTCTTTGACTTCAATAACATGCAATGTGTTTGCCTGTACAGATGTATGGATCACTGTTTCACAGAACAGCACCTTTCAGATCCCTTGGAGCAGGCGAAAGCAATGCGGCTGGCTACGGAGCTTATGCACTCATGCAAGGATGACATCATCCGGCTGGATGTGAGCCCTGGCATACTGAAGGCGAGTGAGCTTTGCCATGAGACAAATTGTCCACATTCACAGCGGCGTTCGGATGGCACAACTGTTTACAGGATGACCGCTTCTGGGGTAGGCGTAACGGAAAACTCTGCAGGGACATGTCTCCGGATTCGCAGGATTATTAAGAATGGTGGATGTGAGAATGGGTTATGCGTGATATCGAGAAGTGAACTGCAAGGGCCCGGCCCAGGCCCGGGCCCGCTTCATTTTCACTCTACAAAGCAGACGTCTGGCCTGCCAAGCTCGACAATACGCTCGGCCCAGCCCGGGCTCTGAACTGTTCCTGCAGAGCTCAATAGATTTCCCACTTAGTGCAAGCAGCGTCCTTCTACATAAGTAGAGAAGTGGCTGCCAGAGGCGCTCAAATCGCAACACTTAAAAAAATGGTTTGGCACATACTAAAACCACTGAAGATACTTACGATTTCAGCAGCGCGAACACGGTTAGGAAAAAACAGACATAAAGGGGGACAGGACAGAGCGCTGAACTATCAACTTTATTTCAAGAATGACCAAGACCCCGCTCTTAAATACACACGCCACAGAAACGCCCACCAGGGGGATCTATCTAAGCACAACACAATCAGAGCGCGAACGAGTATATTATCACTTTTCCCCGGTTATCAAGGATACAAAGAGCATGAGTACTAACAAAGAAAAGACTAAAAACCGGTGAAAGACATGTAAAAAGCATGGATCAACAGGGCTGAGGGTGCATGAAGGTCTGAAGAAAACACAAACAAAAAGGCTAAAAACACAGGAATGACATTGCGACAATACGATGGGATAACAAGGCCGAGGAAGCGGAGGTTCGTAGGTGAAATGGCGAAAAACAACTGCTAAAAAAGTTAACTAAGGATGAACGCCAGCAACTAACACTGCTAAAACGTCAGAAACCATGTAAAAGACGCCTCTAAAACCGGGTGAAATCAAATAAAACCAGAAAGAAAAACGACTTCTTTTTCGGACAGGGAGATTGAAGGAGTGCTCACACAACCTTCCCTAGACTTCCTGATGAAGGCAGCTTCAACAATTTCGCGCGTCAACTGGTTTTTATGCTTTTTTAGCACAGATGTTCTTTTGAAACGGGGAACACATTTCTTTTCGCTATCACCTCCCTGACAGTGGGTGGGTAGATTTCGTTGTGAGGAACCTGATAAATCGTTGCTGTGCTCCATTAACCTTTCGTTGAAGCATCTTCCCGTTTGGCCTATGTAGGCCTTGCCATAGGTCAACGGAATCCGGAATCCACCCTCTTCACACTAAACAAAGGGATTCCGGTGCCGAACAGCACAGCCTCTTCTCTTTTTTGTCTTATTGACTTTCTTACAGAGGCGGTTCCGGTTTCTGTGGCGTGTGTATTTAAGAGTGGGGTCTTGGTCATTCTTGAAATAAAGTTGATAGTTCAGCGCTCTGTCCTGTCCCCCTTTCTGTCTGTTTTTTCCTAACCGTGTTCGCGCTGCTGAAATCGTATGGATTCCCACCAACTAGCCCGCCAGATTGTGCTACTGAAGATAAGGCGGGTACGCTCGATCGGTTTAGCTCAGAAGTTTCGAGACTCAAACGAAAAAAGCTGCATACCCGGGCAGTAAACTTTGCGTTACCTCCAGATTTTCAGGCGTATTTTTTTTTTTTACAGCCCGCGATGTCTGATGATTAAAGCGCCTTCCAAGCCGTAGCAATGACATTTCTTATAATGTGACAGCATTACTGGTCCCATTGTGGCAAATAGTGGTGGTGTTCGTTAGTGTACGCACTAGCGGATGGTTCAGAAAATCCCAGCGATGGCAAAAAAACTAGGGTGACATCATAAAGCGGCCATAGGACGCGCACACCTTGCCGAGCGATGCCATTTCAAACAATCGTTTGCATGTCTTTTGTTTATATATACCCGCTACTGGCCAGCCTTAATGCGGCGGCAGTTTTCTCTACTATATTCGCACCGAAATTGTGAGCAACCATGTGCCGTGCAGCGATCCGGGTGGTGTCGTACCATCACTCGATGTATATAGCTTACATGTGCTAGTCAAGCTGGAGGCTAGATTGCGACAGGGATTCAAACCAACGACATTTCCACCTTAAATTGTATGCCTTCCCACACTCTTTACCGGCTCTTATACGGCTCGGTTGAGGTGTCCGCGAAGATGATAAACAGTTACTGCGCCATTTCCTTTCTGCAAAAACTAATTGTGATGCAACTTTTCGTCGTACACCGTTGCGGGTGACGTCATACGATTTCTTGTTGCTTATTTCATACGTTATTCATGCTGGAGGCTACGCTGCGACAGGTATTAGAATTTCGTGCGCGTGTATTTCATTCCTAACTTTGTGGATTCAGCGCTTGTGGAATGGGCTTTCGGAGACGCATGCTTCAATTACCGGTGCACAACCTGCTTCGAGGTCGAACACTCACGATGGCAGACTAATGCTTTCACCTTTATAGCACGACAGCAGTCTTAAGTGCCCTCTGAATCTTTTTTTATTAACTAACATCTTAAGAAGGAACGGACACCAAAGAAGGAAGCTCGTGGCCAGGTTAGCCAAAGAGACAGCTGTGTTGCCATTAAGCACTGGTGTAGAAGCTCGCAAGCGCTGCCAGAAAAGCGGGCTTATTAACGTCCAGACCAAGATTTTTTACCCTGCCCTGAATATTACGTGCTAGTGCTTTTATTAATCGCGAGTAACTTATTCCCGATAACAAAACGTTTGCAGCAGGTGACTGTTGTCTCCATGCTGAAGAATGAAACTGTGTTGAAACTAGATTGTTAATCTGGGTGCGGATGGACAGCAGTGGGAGTACACAGAAAGGGCATTATCAAACAGAGCGCAATGCGAACGGAGCTATTCGGTCTTGGTTAACATACGCCAGCTCACGTTGTTTCTATGGTCCCCATTGCTGTACATAACTATGTTAATAGTTTAGTGCAGATGTTATTTATGTTATTAATTCAGTTAATAATGATGCGTAGTTCGGCTCAGTATTCAAAGGAAAACTAGGCCCACTCATAGGCTTATAAGTGATATTGCTACAAGCATAGTATGCTGCACGTTCATTGTTGCCCCTCGTCGTGCCCTTGTTTTTCTATTAAAACGATGGCTTTAAGTAATGTTTACCAGGCTTGCCATGACAGGTACTTTTAGCGCGGGCATATCTTTGTGCATTGTGTTTTAAACAAATTTCTCTTCTCTGGGATGGCGTCGCGTCACAATGCGTGGCAGCATTTGACGCCCACGCAATTAGCACATATATTTTTTACTTTTAAAGATACCGCTATTTTCATTGCCATTTTCTGTTTTTGGAAAACCGTATAATGAAATGCAAACAACAATGAGCTAACAAATAAAATGCTAGATTTAATCTTTCACCTGAGGGCCAGAAGCCACTCTCCGAGATTCCTGTGATGGCCGCCGAGGAGGGTGTTTATTGCTTTAGTTCCGTGAGAACGTGGTACGTTTTCGCGTGCTAGTGTTCCAGAACAACCCGTGGGACTTTTTAGGCGAACTGTTGGTGAAAAAAGATCGATGTGTTATTCTTGATGGGGTTGGAGGCAAAATGCTTTCATATACGGTGGGTGACTGGAAAATGGAATGCTTACACTCTAGAACTGGTCAGAAATTAGTCTGGAGAGGCGTAGAAGTAAACAAAGGTTTACATTCCCTGGATAAGCAAAAAGAAATTCGACTTTGTCGGTGAATGTAAACGTTTTTTGAATGCCTAACTTATTTTCATTTATTACATTCGTTCTTGTCACAGAATGCGAAATGATCTCTTTCATTTACCACCGTCGAATTATCCCAGTTATTATTACAGGTTCCGAACAGCGTCATAGAGCTGCGCTGAAATTGTAGCCTTGTAAATTCGGGCCTGGCTCAACTAGACCCAGTTCAATTCCTGTAATGCCAGACCTCGCTTTATTGCGCAGGAGCTAAAGCGTCTGTGCATCATGTTCTGAGCTTGTTTGCCTACGGGAGCTACTCCAACGCAGTGAGTACGAATAAAATCTTAATTGCTTAGCTACGCCAAAATGCTGCACCTGAGTAACCCCCCAAAAATTCCACTCCGCTGTTACATAAAACAAGGCAGCACTAAATCCTTAAGAAATCTAACCAAGCAATGAACAGCTTAAAAGTTTCACGAAGGGGCAAATTTCATACATTCAGTACTGCTAGTATTCTGGTCCATAAGCAGACCTCATGTCTCCCAGTATCTTCTTTGGATGTGTTATTGTATGTAGTAATATCCCCCCTACAATAATGCCTCATGGATGCTGTAGGTACTTCCAATAAATAAATAAAATAAATAAACTTGGACGTCGCAGAGTGCTTGGGTATTGGCGCTTGCACCCAATACCAAAGCAAGTGTTAAAATAATTCTTCTCCCGAAATGTTCCAGACTCTGAGACGGATAACCTAGTATTATTTACGAGAAGCTCGAATACGTAATTGACAACTGCACACAATGTGCTTTAGCTATGAATGCGAAAGGTCACCTGTACGCCGCCAAGAAGATACAGGTTGTATACGTTTTCATCGTCCAGTACCGCGTGTCCACAGTTGGCATTTGCCGCTCTCCAGTATCAATGCGATGTCATTAGAGCTCACGTCACGAGCGAAATCCGCCGTCTGATGCCAGCAAATTCGTTGATTGGCTGAGAAAGGTGACGTGACCGTGTACCATCATCACAACTTGCCCACCGTGGCAGATGGCAACCCGGCCATCGTACTGTGAGTATCCTGACGTCATGTAATCTTGTGACGTCATCACAACCTGCCAGCCATGGCCGCTGTAACCTTCCCACATGGTCGTGAGCATTCAGCCTCAGCAGGCACCCAAAATAAGGTATGTAATGACCAATTCCGCATACATGGTCATGTAGGCAATACCTAGGCGACATTGAAGGAGTGCAGGAGTGGGAGGCATTTCTAATCTGATCGCATGACACTCTTAAGAGCAGGCTATGCGGTATTAAGTTTTTCATAGCTCTTCTCCAATTCCATAGAAGCCATAAAACGCATACAGTGGGGTGAGAATGGTGACGCACCTCGAGCACGCATGAACCATCTGCCTCGATGTCGACAAAGTACCGTCTGTTGCAGAACAGAGGCTCTGGCTTTTCCGCTAACCATCAATCAGCCCTGTCCTGTGACAGGAAAGGCAACCCTATGCCCGGTTATTTTCTAAGTAATCTCAGCTCTGAGCTCTTTAATGGCCGCGACTGTGTTTCCAGTCACTGAAAATGCAGTCTATTGGCCTGACAGATATTCGGTAATAAGATCTTCGCATCACATTTCCCGTCCTATTCTTTTCATTCAGCCGTATTTTTTCAGGCATTGTTAGTGCGCGAGACCTTAATGGGCTTGCTTTTTGCTGTCACACTCCAACAGTTGTTCACTAGTAGCGGGTTTCATGTCAGATGGGCACCTGACGTATCTCTCTCAGATATTCGGTTGGCGAGGGAGGAAGAAAAATGTACACGTGTTTTTCTCCGCACTTCGCCCCTGGTTATCTTTCAGACCTAAGAATAAATTATCTGCGCTAGCAGTTGTTAGCCTGTTCAGTACTTCATGTTTTGCAACCTCTTGCATCACGCGTATTCGTTAGTACTTGCAGCAGTTCGCAGTATGGTACCTTTTTATCGTCCTGAAGGCAGTGACTTGACTCTAAGTTACGAAACAATGTTAGAATGTTTGCGAACTTCAGTGTAGTATTTGTGCGGCACAGAATTTCGAGACAAAAGCCTAGTACTGTCACAAATACGCCCGAATGTCGCGACTTTGCGCACTTTGCCATGGTCCTTCGGGAACGGTGTGGTCGATAACGATAGGTTACTTGTGTGAAGGAAAATGAAAAAGTAAAACTGCTAAAACAAATAGGGAACAATTCATGTACTGTGAGGAATCTCACGAGGCAGTTTGCAACGAAACTTACAAAAGGCGTTAGTGCTACAGTTGTCGTTGTGTCCTCAGAACAGAGTCATTCGTTTTCTTGCGTTTTGGTTCGGCGTTAGCAACAGGCGCTTCCAGATACGACTTTATTGTTGCAGCAAAAGCAATCTCTCCTTTTCGGGCTTTTTTTTTCAGAGCGTCAAAGAGTTTCGGCTGACGTACATGCATTGCATCAGAAGTCTGCTCTACGCGAGCGAAACACTCAATCCGGTATGTTACGCTCCTACGTAAACCGCCTTTACGGAGCGAGATTAAATAAAAAAATGTTGCTACTTGGACCTTGGAACTATACAGATCGTTTGGGCTGCAAACGAAGATCTCGCTTTATTAAAGTGTGAAGCTGCCGTCACAAAGAAACAAAAAAAGACACAAATCAGAAACGGTTTTCAAATCAGTAATTTGGCATTTTCAAATTCTTTCTAGAAAAGAATAAGGGCCTTTGTTTTGTACAGGCTGTCTTATAATGAAACGCGAACCAAAGTTCCGGAGTTCCAAGCTTCCGGAGTGAGTATTTCTGGCGAGTTTTTCTAGCTTCTTATTTGAGCAGGCGTAGCGTTGAATGCGCCTCACCTCCATAGCCATCTTATGAAGTACATACGTATCTACGTGGTCGTATCACATTTGAGCAGTAGGGATATATTATTTTGACGCAATCCGAAAACTGCGGTATTGTTGCCGGCAGTGAAAACGTTACTTCCACAACGTGTCAGTGTTGCCATAAGCGTAAAAGTTGTTTGAAATTGATAATCGACTTTGAAAAATCAGCATTACAGTCACGCTGAACCCAATAGACATTGGAACTCTCTAGGACGTCCTGTGGACATCCTAAACTTTCGCAGGGCGTGCAAGGGAGTGTAAATGCAGATTGGGAATCTACCGACATCTCAGACACAAACGGATGCACAGAAAATGTCACTGCGTGTTAGGCTCACGTAAAGATAGGAACAATGACGTCATCAAGCAAGCCTCGTCCAGTTTTCGAATTCCATCAGTTACGAAACTCAGGATCAAACTGCGACCAGATGGAAGGGCTAGTTGACGGAGGTTAGATGGTGGCGCCACCTAAGACCGAAGCAATGAACTGAGTGCACGAGTACAAATGTTTTGAAGAGCTGAAGGCAATTCATACGAATGCCATAAGTTTCGTGACCGTCTTCTAAACAACAAACTCATGGGCTCTATAGTTCATTTCTGAACTCGTATGATCAACGAGAAAGCTTTGTTATACTTCCGGCGTCTGTTTTGTAACATGAATTTTCGCAGTAGGAACCATAGTGGAGGAAGCGGATTACCTGTCATCCTCTACAGACACGCATAACTAATACTAAAAGTAGTAACTACCTCCGTGAAGAATATACACCTTGCCTGGAAGCATAATGTTTTCTTGGAAATCAATATCTCTAGGAACTGAGTCTTTGGAACCCGGAAAAAATGTTTTGTTCTCATCTTCAAGAAAATTAAGACAAGAACACGTCTCACTGGACCGATGCACGTATACTAGAAAATGTTATAGTTTCGTGGTTCTTTACTTTGCTGGCAGGTAACGATTCCCACAGAGCAGCTGCAAACTCCACATCTGACCCTTGAAATGCATGCTGAATATCGCCTTGCTTTCTTCTTTCGGCAGGAGCTATTCAAGAGATACCGAGCGAACGTGACGACCATATTGGAAGCCACAGGGGTCAGTGTCTGCGTTTCACTTTTTAGCTATCACGTTTAACGAAGGAATAAGGACTTATTGCTAAATATTTGCTCCGTGCGAGTTTTTAACTCGTGGTGGCAAACAGTTTAATCAGTGGGTAAAATTAGCATGATGCGCAGTGTATAATTCTTAGTTTTAAAATTGGGGACGTGTATCGACTTAGAAACAACGAATAGAAGGGGGGGGGGGGGGGGTCTTAATGTAGGACTGAAATTTAGCGCTGAATTTTCGCCCCACTTTTTTTCCGAAAATTTTGTCCGTCCGTCACATAGGCCCTGCACTAGGACAGCGATAACTGCACAAGGTGTTACGAGGTTCGAGAATTTCCGCCTTCAACGAAGGGGTTTTAAATTATCAGTGACAATTACGATGTTGCGAAGCCAGATAGGCACGGACGCAATAGAGATTTTTGGACTGGAAACACAAGGCAGCCACACGTACATATCATATATGAAGTCAGCCACCGCGGTGGCTCAGTGGTTATGGTGCTCGGCTGCTGACCCGAAAGACGCGGGTTTGACCCCGGCCGCGGCGGTTGAATTTCTTTGGAGGAGGAATTCTAGAGGCCAGTAGGCTGTGCAATGTCAGTGCACGTAAAAGAACCCCATGGGGTATAAATTTCCGGAGCCCTCCACTACGACTTCTCTCATGGCCTTAGTCGCTTTGGGACGTTAAACCCCGTAAACAAACCAACAAACAATATATGAACTCGGGCGTGGGAATGCCAGATGGCGCCACGTGCCCGTGAGATGAAATATGTGTGTACACTCTGTGCGAAACACATCCATAGCCTTAGTCGCTTTGGGACGTTAAACCCCATAAACCAAATCAAACATCTTAGGAATCTACAAGATCCACCGTTTATTGATGGCTAGGCCCGGGATGGGTGTAAGAGAACAACAACGGAGAAGAAGGGAGGAGGGGTAGGTTGCTGATACATGGACGAACATATCGTCAAAAAAGAAAATAAACTTGGAAAACGCATGTCTGGGGATCAGGACAATTTCCGTCAAATGGACATGGCTAAGGCTAGTTTATTTAGGAAAAGCGGACAAATGCAGCAAGAAAACAAGGATCTAGTTAAGTCTCTCAATGGCGATATGATTCTGTTGGGCGACATGAGTGGCCGCATCGAGGATCTCTATGAATACACAGATGCTAATGGGAAGTTCACGCTAGATTTCTGTGAGCGGCACAACCTAGTTGTTGTAAATCGAGAAACTAAATGTCAGGGACACATGACGTAGAAATTCAATAACACGTAGAGGAACATTCAGTACTGTTCAATGTCGCAGGGAATCTATAGCAACCTCTCAAAAGTGCAAATAGACGAAGAGGGGCATACAGTTTGCGAAGTTATCATAAGCGTATTACTGTATGCAGATGGCACCTTGATCAAACGAGAAATGCAGAAAAAGCGAAAAGGGAACGCAAAACTGAACGTCGACTAAATAGGGCTAATAATGGCAGGCATTGAGGAAGCAAGAGAGTAACGGCACATATAAAAGTGGCTTTATAATAAGCTAGAACTACTCATCAGTGCGAAAATTAAAGAAGAGTAACAAACCACTGGAAAGAAGAAAGGAAGCTTCGAAGCATGTGGAATACGGAAATTAAGGAGGTCATCGAACAATGACGGGTGGTTACAGGAGAACACGGAGAGGTAATGACGGCGCAGTCATCACGGGGGGAAATAGACCAAAATCTCAATGTTGTCGACAAAAGAAACTTGAAGTACAGGTCCCCTTCGAAGTTAAAATAAAGCAGTACAGTGGTCACTGGATGACTGAAGTTCGGATGCAGCTGAAGGCAGGAAAAAAAGACATTCTGGAATCATATAAGCTGGCTGGGTAAAACGAATCAAAGAAAGCAGGGTTCGATTCACTATGCCCAGAGAAAATGTTTAGACGGAGACAACACTGTTAACTACACTCCTTGAGTTACATTTAGTTATTTAAGAGTGGCAATAGGGTAATCTGCCAAAATGAGAGAGCAACATAGGACAGCATAATAGAAAGCAGCTTAGAACCGTCCGTCCATCCGTCCGTCCGTCCGTCCGTCCGTCCGTCCGTCCGTCCGTCCGTCCGTCCGTCCGTCCGTCCATCCATCCATCCGTCCATCCGTCCATCCATCCATCCGTCCATCCGTCCATCCGTCCATCCGTCCGTCCGTCCGTCCGTCCGTCCGTCCGTCCGTCCATCCATCCATCCGTACCTCCGTCCATCCGTCCATCCGTCCATCCGTCCGTCCGTCCGTCCGTCCGTGGCTGCATGCCTGCCGCGGTGGCAACAGTAAGCACGTGTGCAATGGCGTTAGTGGTTGCGAGAGTGGTGCGCACTATGCTGACATCGCTGTTAGGCTTGCGGTAACGTCTTCGCCTCCTTCACGGCCTACTTCATCCCTTGTTTACGGCACCTTTCAATGGCCAGCTCCTACCGCCCCACTTCTGTGCACTCTTTCGGCATATGCTCTGAACCTTCCAGCTCTTGACACGGTCTTTGCAAACACATTCTGGATAAACTCCCGTTGGTCGTAACGGTCGAAGATTTCACTCGGAGCTCGTCAGAAAGAGCAGTCTGAATCGCCCTTGAACATTTTACTCGCAAACTGTGCTGCTATGACCAAGAAGGCGGGTCAGCATGCATGCGTTCGTGCAGCGGGGTAGTCGTAGCGTAGCACGGGATACAGCGGACTTTTTTTCAAATCAAAGTTTGCACGAATACAAAACCCAGGTAGCACACGGCAGCGGGCCAATATTGGAAATCCACTGGCAAAGCGTGGCCCTAACTAGGCCCAGAGTTGCCAGTGAGCATCCGATATTGGTTGTGCCACTCCTTAGCACATCCAACAATGGCCCTGGTTGTCCATCGCTTTACCAGTATTGGCTGAGCCATAATTAGATCCTGGCTATCATGGGCCAGGTTAGCCAGGATTGCCCCACTGTTTGCCATTGCTGGCTGTGCCATCATCGAATCCTGGCTATCATGGGCCATGTTAGCCAGTGTTGTTCCACTCTTTGCCAGAATTGGCTATGCCATTTCCGGGAGCTGGCTATATTGGCCTAGGATTGCCACCGCTTATCCAGTGTTCAAAGTATACTGGCAAACGTTGGTAAACATTGTGTCATCCATTAAAATGGGTTCAAAATTATTTTTATTGTCGAGTACCATATCGGCAGTTCATAATTTTCGAACGCGCTAAAACATGCGAGTTCAAAGATTTGGTTTTATTTATTATTATATTTTAACCGAACACTTTTGCAGTTTGTGAGCAAAAGCTGCACTCCAGCTGGTTGCGCAGTGAGCAGCAATAATACGTTTAGGAGAATTGCGATCGAAGTCCTGTTGATCAGAATTAACGTTCTGATTACACACGACACGCCTTCAACAAAAATTGTCAACAGGTGCCTTCAACAAAATCAAATAAGTTTCATTTGATTAAATTTTTGGAATAAAAAATCACTTTTTTTTATTCGCTCTAGGAATTCACTGCCGCAGTGCGCAGCTGGTGTCTGCTTCAGGGAGATCGCGATACAAACGTAATAGATTAGCGCAAGTGCATTCGCTAAACCGAAATTGTGCTCAGTTTTGGCAACGTCCAGAAACGAAGCAGTCGCCTCGTAATTTCGAATTATGCGTTGCGCTCGTGAAATATTAGGCGGATGCTTCATAAACGCACGCGGACACGTGCTAAGCGATTCCTACGCTTCCCTACGTCTTGCCCTGTGATCGCGCCTTTCCCGTGTTTTCTGATTTGCTATTTCCTTCCTTTTCTGCAAATCGTTGTGTTGGAAATTGTTGTTTTTGACCATTTTATTCTTCTGTTGCGTAATTTGCATTGGGGGCTATATAGCTCTTGCTCACATCTTTGCATATTTACTCGCAGGTTCTTTTTTTCTTTCGAACATCACCTTTATTGATGAAAACCATCGAAAGTAGTTGCGAACCACAATTCAACATGCCTTTGTTTGTTTTTGCTTTTTTTGCGCGAAACTTCCACCCCAACAAACAATTTGAGGATTCTTCGACGACCACTGAATAAATGGACTGACAACTGGCGTTAGACGCATGTTAACCTAGCTTGTTTGGCGCATGTACGGTACATGAAACTATAAAAGAGCGCGCATTCTGCTTGGATATATTTTTTGCTTTATATTTTTGTTATGTGGTAACATTTTAAGCTATCTTTAACTGACAGAAGCCACATCATACGGCCCCACAAAATACGCGAGTGTCTCAAGTCGTTTTGGCGAAATGCATCTTGAAGCTCCAAGTTTTTCACTTCAAAATTTTCAGGCTTTTGCTGCAGCTTTGTAGCAATACTTTGACGCTTCCGTGTTTCCCATCCACTTCTCTCTTGTAGATATTGCTTTCTGTACTGCCTGTAGCCATGTGACTCATTCTCCAAAAATTCCAAACCCTTTTCACGTGTTTTTGCCTCTTTCCCTCTCTCTTTCAAGTCTTCAAGTCCAATATCTCCCCACCTGTTCTCCCGGCCGTGCCCTTTTCCAGGGAGCGGGCTAACCCCCCACCCCGCGAAGCGCTATTTTTTCTTTTTGGTTGTCACTTTCTCAAACCTGTTTTCCCTCGCACGCAGCTACGCGCTTCGCTGTTCCTCCACCTCCCTGTCTCCACCTTTCAGCTCGAGGACTTTTCTCGGAACCACAAAACCTGTGTAAAGGAAAATTACTCTCTCCCCTCCAGCCAACCCCCCCCCCCCCCCCCCAACACACACCATCGTCTCCACTGCTCGTCTTGGAACCGCGCGACTCATCACAATAAGACATTCTTGACTGCACGGCGGAGCTCAACCACGTGCACAACCAACGCGACGAAAATGCATGCACACTCGAGCTAGTACCGTTCATAGTCTGTGCACGCGAAAAGCCACACTCATGTATTAGGAGAGCTCCGACGCTGTTCGTACCGCCTGCAAGATCTTTTGTAAGTACTAAAACTCTTTTACCTTGATATACGTCTGGAAGTTAAAGTGGTTTTTGTAGTAAATGTTGCTTCGACTACATGCGCCTTTATTTTTTAGGCAGGAGAAGAGAGCGAGTCAAAAAGCACGAGGACGACTTCTGTGTACCCACTCTCATTGCGAAATGGCTTGCTTGACGTCGTGCGCAGTGGAATTGTGGCCGAATGGTGAGAATTTAATTTTTCGTCTTTGGTGAGATGAACTCACTAAAGATTCACTACTTTGGCTAACAGCGGGTTTGAACTCATATGACTTGAGATAGGATGCATTCGGGAATATGTCCTTTACCGCTTATGCACGACGGAAATCAGAACCGCTTAATTAATTTTCCACTGCAGACTAGTTGGTAAGGATATGTGTAATACTTCCGTAGTGTTTCTTTTTGCCTTCTACTCTTGCAGACTCAATAGAAAATCCGCAATTACTGGTTAAAGCTTTTGCCCAAGTTCTCTCGCAATGAAAAAGGGCATTACTCTGGACTATAAGACTAGTATTTTTGTGTGGTTTTCAAGTTGCAGTTTCGAATCCAACTATAGCATGCATGCGAAGCAACTAAGGTAAAACAAAGGTGCCCTGAGTTCCTTGCGTTCAGCGTATTTCGTCAAAAATCGCAAGCCGCATTTTTAACCCCATTAAATAAAACTAATCAAAAATGTTGTTTTACGTCCATGTGGAAGAGACGCTACAACCTGTGCATGTTTACTGGAATAAAAAATTACCTCGCAATTTAGAGATACGAGTTATATTAAAACAAAATAATACATTAATCTGTTTTCAATATCACATTAATTTGCTTATCTCGCATTGAATATATTTACTGGGAGTGCGACACGACGCATTAAACTAAATTAAACCATTTGGTATAAGGGAAGTTTAGTAAATTAAATTCCACTTTGTGCAACTAATGTGGTGCTGGTTCTTAAGAATAAATTAAAAATTATCCTGTAAAATATGTTGCTAGTGTCTTCACGATGACTGTGTTTCACAAAATTCGGTGTTATTTAATCATTTTTGTTTTTGTTCTGTGATGGCCATAATTCAACTTACCATGACATCATGCATCTCTTTGCAGGCTTGGCGCTTCGTGAGGCCATCGTGCAAGAACAGGACGAGGAATTGCTTTTAATGCAGTCCAGCAGTCCCCTTGCAAGTGGAGTGCAACGATTACTTTGGATATGACTGATCAGTTCACTGGAGGACAGCTCCGTTGAGCGCTTTATGGATGCCTTAGCCGTGCCGCAGCAGCTTGCCGAGATGCTTTGTCCAACCTGATCGGCACGCACCAAACTTGAAAATAAATTGTTTTCCCACAGCCTCTGCCACCATGCTCTTGGGCCCCTTTTCTTTACTCCCCACGGTGGCTGGTGGTAGCGCAAACCATCCTGTGTGCGCTAGAAGCGTGATTCTTGTAACTCAAAGCAATAAACGGGTCTTTTTTCTGGAATTCTTTCGCTACCTCATTTATGAATATTTGCTAGGTAGAATGGTATGTATGTACATCCATCCACAGTGCCGGTCATTGCCGAGTGGGTTAATTGCATGTGCCCGCGTTCGAAAGCTGGATGCCATTATTCGAAAGCTGGAAACCATTATTCGAAAGCTGGATGCCAATATTCGAAAGCTGGAAACCATTATTCGAAAGCTGGCTACCAATGTTTGAAAGTTGGCTACCAATGTTTGAAAGTTGGATGCCAGTATGAGACCTTTGCTGGTCCATGCTGCAGAACGAACATCGGGACTGCGTTGGCCGCTTGATCGGCCGAGCGTTGGCCCAAAACTGGCATGAAAGTAAGGCCAATGTGTGAAGTGGTAGCGCTCGGCCCAAATGCCAGTGTAGGACCGATGTTCGTGCCAAGTTTTGCCAACACTTGCGCGACGTTCGGCCAATGTTGTTGTGCTGCCTGGGAATGCGTTAATGCAGTAGCTAGTTTGTGCGAATGTGAACAAACAGCCGGTCGAAAGTACTTCCGGATGAAATGCGGGAGCCTATTACATATATGCCTTCTGTCTGGTTAGCTTTCATGAATGATGCTTCGTTGTAATGAAGCGTCTTTGTTTGACATAGTTTCATGGTTCCTACTAGTGGTATCTGAGTGGAAGACAGCGAAGAGAGACGCAGACGACGCGTGGATTGGTTTGATTTATGGGGTTGAACATCCCAAAGCGACTTACGCAATGAGAGACGCCGTAGTGGCGGGCTTCGGACAATTTTGTCCGCCTGGATGTTTTTAACGTGCTCTGACATAGCATGGTATACGGGCCTCTAGCATTTCACCTCCATCGAAATTCAGCAGCCGCGGGCGGGATCTAACCCGCGTCTTTCGGGCCAGCGGCCAATCACCATAACCACTGAGCCACGGCGGCGGCTATTGCGTTCATTGTACAGCTCTGACCGGTTTTGACTTTTTTCCAAGGCAGCCACTATACCACGAGACCGAGACCGCTCTGTCAGCTACGACCACGCCTCTTACCGCGAAAAACGACACAACAAGGGATAGCCAGCAGGTTCGCAAAAGCTGTGGGGTTGCCATCATATGTATGGCTCTATTGGCACCGCCATATTGCCTGTCCGTCTGCTCTGCTCCGCGGCATTCCCGCGTCTCGTACTGTGCGCGGCCCCCAAACTCAAGTTGCGAGGAGGGGATAGTAACGAGATAGCGGTAATGTGCTTTGCTCCCGGCGCCTTAAGAATGGGCAGGTTAGGTCAAGGGATAGGGACTGTTAGCGTGGCCATCGTCTTGGGGGGCGAGTGTGGGAACGGAAGTCACACTTTCCATCTCTAAACAATGATTCCCAACCACGCTGTAAGAATATCCCCCATCTGACTGCGACATCAAACCAATTCCAACTTTCGACGGCGTTGCCCACAGTTACGCCCGTCTAAAGTCGAGCAGGCGGTTCATGTTGACTGGAACCTTGGCCAGGATCGATATACTGTGCCCCAGAGCTAGCGGTCAAGGCGAGGGAGGCGGTCGCGAAAGCTGGCTCGCTCCGTATCCAGGCCGCCCGTCACCAGCTGGGATGAATGATGAACGAATAAACTGCTTTAATTCTTAAAAATAAACTACGTTCACTCAGGGTGCAGCTCCAAGCTTGGGAACACAACTAGTGGCGAATGCCCTGGCACGTTCTGCCAGCCACTGCAGTCAGGCGGCTGCGGAGTTAGAGAGGCGCTGCTCCCTGGAGGTAAGGGTAGGATGTTGGATGATGAACTGGAGATGGGGTGGGAATGGGTAGGCCATGGTATATCATGCGGGAAAGGGAAAGTGCTCACGACGGATGGATATAGCAACGGGCGGAGGATGGGGCCGGGGTAAGTGTAGACGGCGTCAGTCAGGAGTTGTCTCCGGATACCAGCCTGTTCCCCAGGAGGAGGAGAAGGAGCAGGAAAACTTTATTTCTTCAAAAGCGCATGTAAATGGTTCCGTGCTGCATGGCTATCAGTCCTGGACTGACGGCGGCCCACTCCAAGGCACGGACCAGGATAACCAGGTCTGAGCTGGCCAACACGGCCTCCCACTGCTCAAGAGATGGATCTTGCAGCAGAGCCACTGGAGGCGCACTTTCTTGCATTCCCACAGTATATGATCGCATGTCGCCGGGTCCCCTGCTCCATTTACATTCCGGCTTCACCTCTTGCGGTTGTTGTTTGCTGAGTATATAACGACTGAGAAAACATTTTGTCTGGAGTCTTCTCCAAACACACTTGTGCTCCTTGACCGAAGTCTTATCCGGCGGCGGAAAAACCTCCGGCTCAACTTGGAGTGATTTGTAATGTCATGGAAGGACACCACCCCATCTCTTGTGAACCCTCCCGGAACAGGTTACTCACCTGCTGGGTTGATGAAACATCGGGCTTTTTCGTGAGCCGCCTCGTCCCCCGGGTTTCCAGAGTGTGCCGGCACCCATATCGCCTCAGCCTCTCTCTTTCCTCTGCGTCGAACTCGGATCAAAAGCAGAGACGCCGCAGCTGATATACTGCCCTTCTCGAAATTGCAGATTGCCGTTTTCAAGTCACTCAAGGCCAGATCAGCCTTTGTGCTAGGTATAACTAGAGCGATTGCCGTCTCCTACGCCGTCTCGGAGGACCTGGTTCTGACCTTCCCGGAAGCGATTTAGCGTCCCCGCGTATCCACTACGGTTACGGGAAATGATTGCCTGTCTCCATTTGCACCAACCTCGGCGTAGGACGCTCCTTCGTATTTCCCATACTTCGCGCACAGTGCTTTCGCCCTCGTTTTTCTTCTGTCTTCGTAATGCAGCGGATGCATGTTTTTCGTCAATAGTTTGATGTGTTTACCTATCTGTGCTGTGTCTTGGCTGTGTTTTCCTATCTACCCGCCCCCCCCCCCTCCCCCCGGAGCTTCCACCACTCTGTCAATCTTCTTTGTAGAATGTTTCTCCCAGCCCTTGATTTCGAGAGTCTGGCCATCTGCATCGTTAGATGCGCCTCCTTTAACTCATCCGAGATGTTGAGGGAAGGTGGGACGGGGTAGGGGGTGCTTATGTCGAGCAAGGCGGAAGTCAGCGAGTTGAGATGACAAAGAAAATGGCGTAGGGGGAGGGTTGCCAGAGCGCACCCGACCGTGATCACGGGAACACCATGTGCACGCTGGCCGTGTCACGCGTCTCGTGCTACCTTTATACTTCACGCGGATGGCGAGCTGCCACGGACAAAACACGGAGGCGGGACAATGTCGAAGCGAGTGTCGCCATTTTGTACAAAAGCCTTTTTGTAGGAACGCCCATCGACACCTTTGTCCGATACTCTCTGCAAGACTCGAGAGGCATCTTTACGTTCCGGCTTGCAGCCAACGTCGTCCGTATGGAAGTTGGTCTTTGGACGGACAGCGGGCAGGCGTTCTGAGCTGCGTTAGGTACGTCATATTACATATACAACGGTCTCTTCGAGTTCTCCATGCAGGCGACATGAATATAAACGCCAAAAATGTATTCTTCGCTGACATCTTCTTTAGGTATGCCTAATTTTTATCTGGGGTGCTACTTCTGATGAACCTTTTCCTTTTCCGTATCTATAATCATTCCCTCTTGATCTTCATCGTCCTTACATCCTCCACCACCATGTATTGCCACCCTCTTCCGAGAACATCCTCGGGGCCTACATGTGGGCACGGGAAAATTTATACTCTTTTTTTTTTTTTTATTCGAGCTGTTTGCCATCAGGCATAATGAAAAAGGAGAGAAAGTTATAAAAAGGAGTGCAAACAAACCTCGCTTAAAAAGCGGCACAAGTTCGTGATATAGCGATTATCTAGAGTCCACTTGGTATAGTCGTCTGCAACGTCCCATCGCAGGCCAACGTTTCTTAATAAACGTCGTCTCACGGAAGCTGTAGCCGGGCAAGTCCACAGCAAGTGTTTTTCATCACACAGGTCGGGCGCAGCACCACAATGGGGACACTTGTCTGTCACTTCGTAACGTTTGTCACGCCACCGATGACGCACACAAGGAGTCAGAGCCGCTCCTGCCCGAATCCGGCGCACAGATACCTCCTCCTCCCGAGTGAGACTCCGGGGGAGAGGGTACGAACACGGAGGAATTAGAGCGCGTGTTCGCTGACGCAAAGACTGTTTCTCGGAAACATGGGACAGGAACGGATCTGAGGGAAGAGGGGAAGGTGGCGGGATATCGGATGTGTCAAGGTGTGTCATTGCATCCACATGAATATTATGCGGATCCTGGGCATGCCCGCGAATCCAGTGTATACGCACAGGACAAGGGTATTTTGTGCAAAGTTGGTGAATGGATTGTGTAACTTGGAATGTGCGCCGGACAGCCTTAAGCTGTTTAAAGGTGCACTGAAGAGGAATCTGAACTTGTCTTTTTGCCGCGGGAACTCGATCTACACGTTCCTAGCATTCTTAGAAACTGCGACTTATTGCCCTGTGTGGCCACGCGTTTGTCGACTCCGCCCATCGTACGAGGCAGAATTCAAAAAAAAGGGCGGGAGCCGGACGTTAATTCGATTTAATTAGGGAAATCGGCCATACAGGGCAATAAGTTGCAGTTTCTAAGAATGCTAGGAACGTCTAGATCGAGTTCCCGCGGCAAAAAGACAAGTTCAGAGTCCTCTTCAGTGCACCTTTAAGGGCGGCAAGGGAGTCGGTGTAAATGTGTACAATATTGAAAGTAGGTACGAGTGGAAGAGATGCAATGGCATTGTGTATCGCCTGAAGCTCCAAGGCCAGGGGGGAGCAAGTATCCGAGCTATATGTAGCGCGGGAGTTGAGATGAGGATGTGAGGGACTGTAAACTGCAGTAACTCCCTGCACTGCTGTGTGTGATGCATCGGTGTATATTATGCACCCTGAAGGAAGATGGGCGGCTGATATCGGCGTCGAAGCAGAGGGGCGATTGTCTGTCAGCTGACAGTATGACCATGGGGGAAGAGTCTGTAAACGATGAAGCTGAAGCGACATCTTGCGTGCTCTGTTTGCCTCACGCTGGTCGATAAGTTCACTCAATGTATTAAGTTGAGCGTACTCTTGGAGAATGGGTATGGGTGTGATACGCGGAAGATAAGTTATGGCGCGCATAGCCTCCCGATTGATTGATTCAGGGAGTCCCACTGTCGTCGGGTGAGGCGATGAAATTGCGCTTGGTACACAATCCGCGGCTGAAGGATGGAGCGCACGAGCTGACGGGCAGTATCAAAACGCGCTCCGCCAGAGCGCATAGCTATGCGTCGAATCAGACCGAGAGTAGCGTGAGCCGATTTACGGGTCGCGTTTAGCCACGGAGTCCCAGTCCCAGATGTATGAAGTAGGAGACCTAGAACACGCACACTTTCAACTTGAGGAATTGGAGAATTGTCTACCGTAAAGGTAAAAGGTGCTGCTTTCCGTAAGCCACTTCTGTTGCCAATGCGAATGAAACAAGATTTATTACACGAGAGGGTCAGACCCAAAGGGGGTAGTCGTGATGTTAAGGCATCCAGCGCTTGCTGAAGCGCCGACTGTTGCACAGACGCATCTGGATTACAGGACCACAAGGTTATGTCGTCGGCGCACGCAAGGACGCGCACAGAAGGAATTTTCTCTAGGGCTCGGACAAGAGGTATAAAAGCTACATTAAATAATGTGGGGGCGAGGACGGAGCCCTGGGGTACACCGCGGTTGGAGGTAAAGTGACCAAAAGGCTTCCCATGGATACGTACACTGAAGGTTCTGTTTGTTAAAAATGAGTGAATTGAAAGGAGAAAGCGATGCGGGAGACCGAGATCTTGAAGGGTGCCAAGAATAGAAGAGTGTAGGACGTTGTCATATGCCTTTGTGATGTCAGTCGCGATCACCGTGCGAACAAGATGACTATGGGGAGAATGGTTTAGTACGTCCGCAGCCAAAACAGCCAGACCGTCTTCTGTTCCAATGTGAGGGCGGAACCCAATTTGAGATTCTGGATAACAATCATTCGATTCCAGCCACCACGACAAGCGAGCTGCTAGAATGTGTTCATAAAGCTTACAGATAGTAGGCGTAAGTGAAATAGGGCGGAGGGCCGAAAGAGAAACCGGCGGCTGACCTGATTTGGGGATTGGGACAACGATTGAATGTTTCCACTCTGCAGGAATAACAACAGAATGCCACACCTCATTGAATGTATCAAGGAGGGAATGTAGAGCAGGTCCTTCCAAGTTGCGAAACAACGAGTTAGGTACACCGTCATGCCCGGGAGCAGTGCTTGTTTTGAGGCGATCTATGGAGGCCAGCAATTCTGCCATGGTAAAATCTGAAGTAACCTCATCAGGGGGCTCAGAAATCGATAATATGGGAGAAGGGGTGGGGAGGCAGTCATGATGTGGGAAAAACTGACGGGCTGCTTGTTGTGCAAATGAAGTTTCATCCACATTCAGAGCCAAGCGAATGCTCTCGGTATAATCAGCTACTTGAGAAGTGCGTTCCATGGCGTGAAATACCCGCCAAAGATGTCTATTACCCTGTGTAGAGGAGAGGCGGGCACACCATGCAGCCCAGCGTTGTCTGCTAAGTCGCTTTGAGTAGCGCCGCGCACGTGCAGTAGCCCGATGAAGAGCTGGAAGAGCTGAAGGGTCGTCGGGATTACGAGAAGCATAATGATCCGCCCTGCGACGAAGAGCCCAGAGATTAAGGAGATGCATGTCCGGGTTCGGATCATCCTCATTTACAGTAGTGGCGAATGTATGAGTGGACAAAACAGCTGAGAGGGTAGACAGAACAGTAGATGGGTTCAGCGTAGACAACCTATTATCTGCGCGTACGGAATCCCATGATGTAAAGCGCACGCTGCGGCGTATTTTCCGGAGACGCGAAGTTGTGATGGAGATTAAAATAGGGCTGTGATCACTGCCCCAAGTGTCTGGTTCAACATTCCAACGAGGGTAGCCGGGCCCTAACCACCAAGACAAATCAGGCGAATACGGACCACCCCGAGGGCGCGTTGAAGTTTGCGGTCGATTTAGTAGTTGAAATGAATGATCTAGAAAGGTGCCATGAATGTGAGCACCCCGGGAGGAATCCAAAGGGTAGCCCCACGATGTGTGAGCGCCGTTGAAATCTCCGCCAACTAAAATAGGGGTGCCCGAGTCGTTATTACGGAGAAAACGAATCCAACCTAGGTTGGGAGACACTGTTCCCGGACGACCATAGAAAGATACAAGTATCAGTGGTGTATGTGCAGGTTTTACGAGAAGGCCAACGACCTCCTGGCGAGTGTTGCACCACCGTGAAAGATCGATCGGTGTATGGGGAACCGAACGATGAACATAAATTGCAGATTTACCGGGATGGAGGGAGGAAGCGATGCAGCGGCGATCAGGGATGGAAGGAGAATGGTACGCGCAGAAACCAGAGAGGCGAGGAAGGGAATTGTGCTCTTGAAGAAGGAAGGCCCAGGCCTTGAGTTTGCCGTCACGCAGGCGGATGTTCACTTCAGATGACTTATTGGCAAAGCCACGGCAGTTCCATTGCACCACCAGAGATGATGCACTAGCCATGGCGAGGCCGAAGAGCTTCAACGATCAGGGTGGTCAACTGCTGCATGAGTGCCATTATTTTCTCCACTGCCGGGGAGTGCACATTAGATGGGACCTCGGCGCCGTTATGTGGCTCAGTGCTGTTTGGAGATGAGTCGTGAGGAGGTAGCTCGTTCGCTATGTTTCTTCGAGATGGCTGTGAGCGCCGCTGTTCTCGACGCTTAGTGAGATCCTCTAAGTGGCGACAAGCCTCTGCGATGGCATTGTCGAGAGCGGTGTCTTCATCTGTGGTGTCCGTGGCTTTACGTGTTGATGTGGGCTTCCTTCCTCGACGGTGAACAGCTTGTGCGTAGGAAAGTGGCTGAGCAGGCACGTTAATAGTCGGGGAGTCAGGTGTAGGAAGTGCAGGGAAGTCGTCTTCAGCACACGCAAGAGCAGCGAAGCGATTGCTTGTGCTGATGCCAGTGCTCTCGGACGGCTTGTTCGACTTCTTTGCCTTCTTCTTTGGACAATTAGGAGAACGAATGTCGTGGCCTGGTAATTTGCACAGGGCACAAAGGCCTGCTGTCTGGTCCATATCGGCCACTGCTGCAGGATTGGGGCAGGTAGTCTGCATATGCCCTTCTTTATGACAGTGGTAGCAAAAGATACGGCGTGGACGGAAGGGCTGCGGCTTGACAATGGCGCCGTAATAGGTCATGAAGTCTGGTAGATTGGACGGGCCTTGAAGGGTGAGGAGGTACGTGCCCCGGCGCCCCATAGGCCGGGCATGGAGTACTGTGTGTGTAGAACAACGGATATTTGTTCTCACTTCCTGGGGAGGGCTAGTGCTGTCGAGGTGGTAGACGATGCAGCGGAGGGTGTCAGGCCCGGATGCATAATAGACTTGTACGGGGACATGTTTGTTTGAGTCCAGGGGGACCTGCGTCACACTGCACATTTTCTCAGCGGCCGCTAAGGTTGGTAAGTTCACTGTGATAGTGTTGGAAGAACGATGCACAACAAATCCACAATAGTTAGACGAGCCGAGAACGTGATCAATAGTGGCCTGAACATAACGGGGAGGGATGGCAGTAATGTCAAACCGCAATGTAGGCTTGATGGTGACGCGGAACAGTTTTGGGGTCGGTAGAAGCGCACCTGAGGCGCTACTCACCGGTGGTGTCAGTTGAGGTGGCAGGGGCTCAGTCGGTTCAATCTGTACGGGTGGCCTTGGTAAGGAAGACGCAACTGGTTCTACAGGCGCAGTTCCTTGCGGTAGCTGACGAGGTGTCACGGGCTCAACCGGTACAGTTGACCTTGGAAGGGGAGCCGAAACTGCAGCCACGGGAACAGTTCCTTGTGGCAATGCGAGAGACACGGGGGCGGTGGTGCAGTCCATGTCGCAAGTCGCAGAATCGGAAGACGCTCCAGCGGGCAAGTCTGTAGCCGCCGAGTCATGCACTGACGTGGAGGCAGCAGGCGGCCGCGTGGCCACCACCAATGACGCCGAATCCATGCCACAGGCGCGCAGCGCGGCCTCGCTCAGCAGAAAATTTATACTCAAAACAAACCCTACACAACTTATCACATTGCTCAGGATATGCTTTGAGTTTATGTTTGCGTGCGATACAAACTGCCAGAAAACTGAAAATGGCCGCATATTTCTCAGACCGCGAACAAGTAAGGATAACGATACGAAAATAAACCGAAACAACCCCAAAACTCGCCGGTAATTCCTATCATCACTTTACGAACCAGCTAGAGTTAGTTATTGCCATACCCTGCAAGTAAACGGTTGTAAATTTTAAAGCAAAGGAATTTGAAAGTTGCTTAGCAACTACAAGTGTCTTGGGGTGTATGACACTATGATGCTAGGGTGACGAGGTTGCTTTGTTATACATATGATAGAAGCTAGCAGTAACTTAAATTGCGAGAACTACAGGGAATATTTTAACGGCTTTGTTGGCTAACAACATAAGTGAAAACAATTCCTCCGCGTTTTTCTTGCTTTCGCTGAACATTGAATTCTTTAATATTGTATCTGTTTTCTTAGGCTTGAGAGAGTCGCTTGGTGGACGTCACAGAGCTGACAAACTGTCGCAATCCTTCGGCTAACTCTCTTACAGTTCTGCACAAAACGAAATGAACCAGAGTCCAGGGAGAAGTTCTGTCTGATAGCTTCACCTTACAAGCCGAGGCATCTAATAAGGGAGTAATTACTTATTGACATCCACCCGAGCGCAGCCATACGGCTACAAAGGAAAGCTATACAGCTTTCTCAGAAACTTCGTAGTTAAAGAAAAATTCGTCCTGGTCCGGGGTTCGAACCCGGGACCACCGCTTCACCGGAGCAGTCGCTCTACCAATTGAGCTAACCGGGACGGCAAGCTTATGGTAGGGCGAGAGCGAATTGATCAATAACTCGAAGTGGGAAGTGTGTTGGTCAAATGTTTAAGGGGAATCCCCCAAGGTGGAGTAGATCAATTCGCTCTCGCCTTACCATAAGCTTGCCGTCCCGGTTAGCTCAACTGGTAGAGCGACTGTACCGGTGAAGCGGTGGTCCCGGGTTCTAACCCCGGACCAGGACGAATTTTTGTTTAACTACGAAGTTTCTGAGAAATTTGTATAGCTTTCCTTTGTAGCCGTATGGCTGCGCTCGGGTGGATGTCAATGAGTAATTACTCCCTTATCACAAATCTGCTCCACCTTGGTGGATTACCCTAAAACATTTGACCAAGCCGAGGCTTTCTCTCGACCCTTGTTCTTTTTGCTCTTTGTGTGTGTTGTCAAGAACCCCGTATTCCTGTACTGTCTTTCCCCGGATGGAAGTTAGAAATGAAGGAAGCCAGAAGTCACCAAATACTGACGAAAGAATACGCGAATGTTCCCAATTGTTTCTTATTTTAACTTGGGGTCTTTACCAATTAGAATACAATAATGTAATTATTTTACGGCTGAAGGACAAGTGATTAGAAAATAGAAAGAAAAACAGCCACAAGCCACTTGTGGGACCCGAACCCACGGCCTGCGAATTACTAGTCTGGTGATCTATAAACTGAGTTATGGCGGCGGTTGTCCAGTCTTCTACTTTGGGGCAATTTGTGTTGCGTGTAGCCTACTTTGAGAGTGTTCATCAGTGCCACACTCGTGTGTGTCGGCGGACGTAGTACGTCCTCCATTACCGCGAATGTCACCTGGAACATAACCGAGAGGTAAGGTAGAAGCTGCGCGAGCGCCCTCTCATGCTACCTATCGCGCAGAACTGCCAGAACCGAGGCCCTCGTTAACTGTTGAGCAGAAAGAGGAGAAAAATAAGGGATCGTAAACCATACAAATGAAGGAAGCCAACGGTCACCGAAGCCTAGGAAAAATGAGAGGAATATCTCTACTTATTATTTTTAACGTGTATTATATATCACTGGGAACAATAGTGGAATTAATTTATGGCTGGAAGATTACTGATTGCAAAGTAGAAGTAAAAGCAACCACATGCCGCCGGTGGGATCCGAACCCACGACCTCAGAATTACACGTCCTGTGCTGTACCAGCTAAGCTGCGGCGGCAGTTGTCCAGTTTTCTGGACAGCCGCCGCTGCCGCCGTGCTTCGAAGTAGATACCCAGAGTGGCTGTAAGCAGAAAAGAGCCGAGGGCATGCCGACGGGATGGAAAAAAGTCACCTCTTCGTACTGTGACACACATCATCCCGCCCCAGGATGCTATGCTTTGCCCTAAACTATTACCTCTTGCTCAGCTGCAGAACGGCCAAGGCACTGTCCACCACATGGTGGCAATTAAAGATAACTTTATTAAGACGCGTATATATGAGATTCACTAGTCTGCTTAGAAAATATGCGAGGATCGACTGACAGGAGCAGTTGTCGCAGAGGAGTAATTGGGAGTACGATAGGCCTATGCAGAACGCGGCTGCTATCCACCATCTTTTATTCTGTAAAGCATTCAAACATTTTACTGCTTTTTGTCTTCTTTCGTGCCTTTCTTGCGAGACTGCGCTTATTCATGTTCTTGTTTCAGCGGTGCGCTGACCACATGGTTCCACGAGACGTGAGGTACACGCTGGCGGCCCTGGGGTTCTTCAAGGACTTCATTTCGGGATGACTATCCGTCGTGCTTGCCGCTATGGTTAACGCCGTTGGTTAAAACTGAAGGTTTCATCAATATTACAATTTTTATTTTCAAAGCTACAGCCAGATGTACCAGCTATTCATTACCATAATCTATCAATCGATCAGTAGGCTCGTGGTTCGATCAAAACCGAAATCATCCAAAAGTACAAAGATGGCTTTGTCGATCAGCAAGCACTGTTATTCTTTCGATGTTAATCACTCTCGCGTGAACTCCTCCTGTTCCAATCCTGCTTTCTCCTTCAGCTCCAAACGGTCGAAAGCGCACCTCGTCTTTTTTTGCCGAAGCTTCTACGTAGTGTTACACCTTGTCCGGAGCTGTTGGCTGGAATTTTCCTGAGAGCGCCACTCGAAGCCCCGAAGCAATGCCCCTTTTTTTCACAACTCCACGTTATGCAAGAGACATTGGCCGGCGTCAGTTTATCTTAGGGGCAACGTCTAAGGCGGTGTAGACTTCGGCTAGTGAGTAATTACGCTTTAGCATCCAACTAGGCGGAGCCATGCTGCTTCAAAAAAGCTCTACAGCCTTTTCAGAAGCTTGGCAGTTGAAGAAAAAAGTCGCGAGGGTCCAGGGATTGAACTCGAGACCCCCGCCTATCAGGAGCAGTCCTCTAACTAAGCAAATTATGATCACTAGCTGATGATAGAGTGAGGCCGAATTGATTAATAGTTAGGAGAGGAACAGTGATAGCGTACCCGAGTATACCGTTTCTGTTTCGATTTGTTGATCAGTTCGGCTTCGCCATTGTAATATGGACCTATCGCCCATCTCGCTTGAGTTCATCAATTCGACATTGCCGATGTACTATTGGCTGTAACTGTTATCGCTTTGAGCTGTTGATTAATGCAGCCTCACCCTCAACTGCTAAGTGCCCTGGTAAGATTAGTTGGAACAGTGACTGCCTCAGATAGGTAGCAATCTCGGCTTCGATCTCCGGATCAGAAAGAAGTTTTATTAAACTGCCAATATTGTGAGAAAGATAGCTGTTGAGCTTTTCTCTGTTGCCACAAGGCTGCGCCCAGATGGATGCTAATGAGTAATTACTCCCTAACTGATGCCGTGTCTATTTTTCTGGCAACAACACACATATAATACGTACTTACATGGTCATGGTCTATTTCAGCAGTTAGCGTATTCTTTTCACTTTGAAGTTCGGAAAGCGCTTCTCATTTGAATGCTTACACTCATAGCACAGCTTGTATACCTACTGATTTGATTCAAATATGTGTTTCTTTTTACCAAGTTTTTTCCCTCTATTTTTCTTTGCATCTGTAGCTTGCTGCTTTTGTGAATGTTTTTGTGTGTCATTGTATAAAATTCTTACTTGTCGTTTTCTCTACTTAAGGAAAAACTTTTTAATACCAGTTCACTGCTATCTCATGCGAACACTGTCCATACCTAAAGAACAAACTGAAGCCAAAGTTATCCGAAATATGTCGACCTTTTATGTCCAAACATGATGTAGCAGAACAAAAACATACCACACTAAATCCCAGCGTGCAATTTCAACCAACGCCGGCGCCTAGAGAGGACCTTCGCTTTTCGATGGATTCGACCATTTGACCACTCCGGCAACTTGTCTCACATATAATTTATTACACATGTTTATGTACAGGAAAGGGCTATGTACAGAGACTATATATAAAGAAGGCAGCTAGTCGACGTGCTGCACTTGCTTGAGACAAAATCGTAGGATGCAGAACTAACAGAGCTAAAAGTGAGGCTAGAAAAGACAACCGATCAAGATTGGAAACAAATCCAAAAAACAGACACATTCTGGTCCTGAAAATTATGTCACACGGTCTTAATCATGCTCTATTACCACAAAATAGCACGTACTGTACGAAGTAAAGCAGTCTTTATTTAGTGTCTTTTGTAGCTCGTGCTGACAGAATTACTGCTTTGTAGCGAATAACGCAATGATGTATGGTTTCCGGTTAACGTAAGTTCACAGTTCAGTTCAAAGAAGTTCACAGAAGAAGGAACAATGTGTTATTGTGGAGCCAGTATATAACATATAGAACTTAGGCGCATGGTTCAGAGGAGAATTTTGTGTCCTCTAGTTTATACATAATTCTCTCTGAAACTGCCGTTGTTTGTGCGTCTGTTTCATACGCGTCGTCCTCTGTCATGTGCGTCTCCCACTATCAATAAGAAGCAGTAGAATAAATGCTGTCCATTCTTTCATCAGCCGTGTGGACAGTATTACTTAAGACGCGACGATGCCTTGAACTTCAGCAACAGATGTTGTCAGGCTAGTTTACTTCATACTTGTAATGCCATGAAAGGTTATGCGCAGAAAAAGACGATACGAAGAGAGAAGACATGACAGGACGAGCGCTCGTCCTGTCGTGTCTTCTCTCTTCGTATCGTCTTATCTTTTGCGCATAACCTTTCGTGGCATTACAAGAAGCCTTGAACCGTTCGAGAGTGGTGGCCAAGGCATCGGAAAGTGACCGTATGGTTTTTAGCAAAAATGAGTTGTTGCGTTGTGTTAGATTGTTATAGACTTCTGATTGACTTCATCGCTTTCCTATATATATTTTCTTTGATCTATTCATAGTCTATAGACAAAAGTCAGCTACTGATGTATGGCCGTAAATGTGCAGATTGGCTATTGACTGCCGTAGGGTTTGTATTGCCCTATAGGCTTGTATATGTGAATTGTATATAGAAAATTTATAGACTATTGTAAAAAATCTATGGACAGTCTACGACTGCCTAAATACATTTTTGCAACGGAAGGGAAATTCATTCTTAACTACGGCATTGAGTAAGCGGATCGTCGATTTGTTAACAAGGCGTTGCAGTCCTAAAAAAAATTGGCAGTGGTTTAGCTCTGGTTAAACCTGGAGGATTGCGAACGCGACGAGGAGAGAGAGAGAGGCCATGGAAAGCGCGCCAGCGGCGGCGGCCCCGGCACGCTAGCTATTCACCGCTACTGCGCATGCGCAACTGGCGAGCGTGGCGGCGATACATCTGAGTGACCCAAGCCGCGACGGCGGCGGCGCGCCAGCTGTGCGCCGTGTGACATCACTGCTTCTCGCGCATGCGCAGTATGGCCTTGCCTCAGCTCCGCGGAATGGCTCGGCGACTCGCGTAGTGTGGTTTTCGCAACAAAAGGTTTCCTAAGGTTAATTAGCTAACCTGAGAAGAAATGGTTGTAAAGCCCGCCTAGTATTTGGTTCCGGAATGCAAAGAAATCCTAGAATCTTACAAGTTATTAACTAGAATTTAGCACCGGTCCATAGATAATATCACGGGAATACGGATGACTGCCACATATGTAACTTCGGCAACGCCCTTGACAGAATGGTGCGTGAAAGGATTGTCTGTGGGCTTTGGGACGATGGTGTTCGTGGAAGTAATCGCTCACACTGAAGGAGGCCGAGGACATGGCTCTAGCTGCTAAAGCGGCAGCCTTGAAGGCGGTCCAAATGCACAGAGAGGAGCACGTCGGCAGCAGCATGAATGCACTGCGGGGAAGTCAAGAACGCCGTGGAAGCACACAAAAGTTTAATGAACGAAAATCTTCTAATGTTGCATTGGCGAAGGGTACCTATCCGTCCTGCTACCGTCTAGCTACTGAAATAAAGTTGTTTAGCCGATATTGTTTCATTACCCGAATAATCAACTTCTGACATAAATTCGACGACGTATGCTAATGCTGTGGCTATGATCGCGAAAGAATCAGCATTTTGTCTTCAAAAGCCTATTTATAAAAAAGTACTTGTAGAGTAGCGCCAGTCAAACGCAGCGCAGGCGGCAGAGTTCGCCACCGAGAACGGCACCGAGGAGGATCTGACGTGGATTCCTGCCCCGTGTTGGTGCCTCGCGTGAGTCTGTTCCATGTGACTCAAGGCAGCGATTCGTTCCCTGGCACTACGACCAATAAATCAGCCGATGCTTCCATCATCCTGTCCTCATACTTGTTGACGCGACGTACTTCATGTGTTTCCACGAACACTGTGCCGACCGTCAAGATAGGCGGTATATCGGAAGCCGAATCGTCTGTTTTTTTCGTTACTTACCGCTGAAATCCATCGCCATTCGTCGCAATCGGGAGAGTCCAATCTGCCTGCCGACGATTCGCTACCATCGTTCTCGGTATTGAGGGCTGGTTGCTCGAAAGGCGTGTTCTTTTCAGGGCCGGGAGTTCATTATGACAGCCATCCGCCGATTTCGCTGCGAGAGCGCGAGGATCGTGACGCGAGGGCAGACCACAACGACATTGGAGGATAAAACAGGTGTGCAGAGAAATGACCGCGCCAACAGGAAGCAAACAAATAAAGTCGGCCGAAGTATTGGTAGATGTAGCGTAGGCGCGATGTGGAATCTGGTTTAATTTGCTGGCTTGCTGCGATGCATCAGTAGGATAGGCAAAGGGTCATATTTAATCGCTGATAGCTGCGTCGCAAATTACGCAGTTACATGAAAATTATTTTTAGGAGGATCATACACGACGATGGTTTACAAGAATTTGCTTCCCTAAGCCTCAGCACAAAAATTTTGACCGTATTACTTATTACTTGGATAAGATGACAAAGAGGCTAATACCAGCTATTTTATAATATCTGTTGCTTTACGTTCAAAGAAAAGAGAGATATTATAATATATCACTGCCGCAGAGCTTTTAATTTGCCCTGCGGATCTCGCAGGCTTTACCCCACCACCATCCTCTTTCAGTGGCGATCGCAGAGTTACCTTCGCTCTTAACGCCATCGCCACACGTACAGACAGAACGGCGAGAAAAATGGTGCATTTTTAACTCTAACTTTCGCGGCAATGAAGAGGTCATTTACGATTTATGTAACGCGAATAGAGCTACAGGGAGGCAGACGGAGAGAATGCACATTAATATGGAGCTTTTGTGTCAGCCGCTATGTTGGTATCGGGCTTGCCGCACGAGGGTAAGCTCCTCTTGGAACTGGACTAGAGGGGGGGGGGGGGGACAGGAGGTAGAGGATGGTTGGTCTGATGGGAATTCAGAGAGGCAGTGGGTGACTCTGATGTAATTTTCTGGGCAGTTGGCACACGAAAGTGCGTTCCGATGACGGTACAGATATCCCATAGCCGGTTTATAAAGGATGTTAAGGTGATTTTTGCGTAGGAGATGAATGAATGAGATGGAGAGTTCGGCGTAGAGTGATGGAATGGTCTGGTTTTTCTTGAACGTTTTGGTATTATATGTTGATTTGCTTCCGATATTGAAGGGCCTCTCGTCCGGGCGGTGTGCATGGCCGCAGGTCTCGGGTTCTCGGTGTAATGTTTCGCGGACAAGCTGATCTGTCAGCTCGTAACCCTTGGTAGGATGCGCAGCGCATGTGTAAATATGAGCGCGATCCGGAGGGAGTTGATGATGAGAAGCTAGTGCCGTAAACAATAGAGTTTTACTAAAAAAACGAGTTGTCATTATTATCGCTTTATTATTCAAAAAGAAAGACGTCCATCGATAAACAGCCCAACAACGTTTTATTTCCTGGTAATATTAATACAGCATATATTGTTACAGCAGAAAAAGACGCCCCTCAAACGTACCCAGCACGTACTGCTAATGACGGGCTGGTGTGAGTAGAGCGATGTACACATGCACGCGACAAGCACACCACTACAGAGTGCAATACGTATGCTTTGTTGCCAAGAGCCTTATATATGAACCGCAGAGCCAACAGTACAAAGCGAAGCAAAAGAATTGCTGTATTGCAAAGAATTTCAAGGTTCTCTACAGTCTTTTATGAGGCCAATGCGCGGGCGTCTCAACATGAAGATGCCCGGAGATATTGGTCTCGCTGGAGCACCAAAGTAATCGGGGCAGGATTTGAAACCGCATCAGAGTGCGCGGCTCGGTTGAGACGTCGTAAAAAGAGGCCCTGGTCATTGTCAGGTAAGCTACATAGTTGAAAATTGCTAAGTAACTCATTGTTAGGTAGCCTGCTTCTGAGTAACTCAGGGGATGAACTGCAAAGCATGATCGATGAGATAGACAGGCAGAGCCGAACGATGGGTCTAAAAATGAATATGTAGAAAATTAAAGTACCCTTTAACAGTCTCGGAATGGAAAAGTGGTTTACAATTGATAGCGAGGCGCTGGAAGTGATAAGGAAATGCGTCTAGTTAGGGCAGATAGTTACCGCAGATTCCTAACCGTGAAACCGAACCAATATTAGAAGAATAAGAAGGGGTTGGAGCGCATTTTACAATCATTTTCAGAACATGAAGAAAAGTATGTCACTATTCTTCAAGAGAAAAGTATATAGGAGCTATTATCAGGAATAATCCATGGGTTAGATTGACAGTTCGTAAAAAAATTCAAAAAACACCTTTTGAAAAGCTGAAAATGTCGATCTTTGTTTGTATGCACAGAAAAAGCTTAAGCAGCTGAAGTGTTTAAATCTGGCTGTGCCTTCTATTGCTGAGTGTCGTGCCGGTTTTTGTTTACTCATTCGCTACTAAAAATATAACTTTGGTGTAAATCACCAGAACTGCTGCTATCTGAAAATAATGTACAAAGAAATACATCATACATTTTATATTTACCTTTAACACTCAGAAGACAGCTTCTGCAACTTCGATTAGCATATAACTTAAAAAGTTGTCGCATTTCTCAACTTTTTGAGTTAGATTCTCATCATGAGCACATACTATAGGTGGATCCATTAGAGAAAAAATCCATTAGAGCTTCCATTAAAGACAAAATGGACTATGACATTGCAGCGGTAAAGCGGCATTTGAAGTGAAAAATTAGATAATACATTAATGCTAACACCAATAAAAAGCGATCATGAGTTTCATGTAAATTAAAGGATTCGAATAATTTCTCTCTTTTCGGAGACATTCAGTTGTTTAGGCATCGCGCTTGTATTAAAACTTCTCGAAAAATAAAACTAACAAGAAATTATCATCGAGAAAATGCTTCCCTGGATGCCACTTCTTTTTCAATTACGCTTCCTTGGTATTTTCAGACAACTACAGAAAGAGACTACTGGGCTACATATGCACGGGTGGCGCAAACGATCGCAAACTTTAAATTGAGACTTTCCCACACTTCCTCATCAACATATTTACATCCCCCTCGGGGTAAGAAACAAAACTGTTTGACATGTGTGCCAAACTACTCAAAGATCGAACAATCCTCTATAAGTATACTGCGCACACAAAAACAAGGACGTGAAGGTACACAAAACAAGCGCAGTACACAAAAGAAGTCCTTGTTTTTGTGTACGCAGTATACTTTGAAGATATGTAGGAGCAACTCGCCTAACAACGCACACTTTTAAACCGAACAATAGTGTACCATCTCACGCAAAGGATATAGCTGGTTGGCAAGGAGTCGTGCGTCAACACAGGCTTCAACACATACATAATCTACCCTCGGCCTCTCAGCTGGTCAACACGCATGTGTTATCGTTTTTCCAGAGGCAACACTTTATCAGCAAATCCGTTTCTCCGCTAAAGGCTTCTTCTTCAGCCTATTTTCTGCATAGCTGAAGTTACGAAGCGATTGTTTGTTGATTGCGTGTTTTAGCCAACGTGTCAAAGGTGGTTTTATTTAGCCCAGCAGGGCCGTGATGATTATAACGGTCTTTTGTATTGTTAGTGTTTTGCACCATTTGATTCGCTATAGCCGCCACTCTGTCTTGGTTGTTTTGACCACGCTAGACGAGGCCGGAATTTTCCGAATCTATTGTGCCCGCGCAATCGTCTTGTACTACGGCTGGGCACCATACATAAAAAAAATTAGCTGTGGCTTAGCTCTGGTTAAGCCTGAGTGATTGCGAAAGCAATAGCTCCCTGGTTGCGCTTGGCTCTGCTGGCGGTTTGGCATGACTTCGCCGTTTGTGCAACTGAAGGGTTTACTCTGAACACAACATGGTTTCTACAGTTTGTTTGCCTTTCTTTATCTGTCTCCTCGGCACAGCGCCGGCGTTTGCGCGCAGCACGTCGCTCCAGCGACGCCTTGTACAACTCCTCAGACATGACTAAGCGGAGCGCGCCTGCGGCGCCCCGGTCATCCTCTCCTAGCGAGCGCCCTCACGCGGCGGGCCGAGGAGGCCGTCACGTGGTAGTTGTTCTTGTTGTTGCGACTGAGAGAACGATGAAGAGGAAATTGCACGGGCCTGCCAACTGGCTCCAGCCGAGCCACCACCGCTGCCACATGCAGATAGAGGAGAGTTAAAAGATCAGAGGAAAGAGAAAAAGGAAATAAAAGACGCGCAACAACAACTGCGTCCGCCGGAGCGGACGCTGCTCAAAAAGAGACAAGCGGCCGAAGCCACGCTCGCCGAAGCGAGGACAGATACTCTCCGACAAGCAACATGGTAGCCGCCGCGCCGAGCGAAGGAACGACTACGGCCGAAGAGACGAATTGGGGCCCCTGCTCTCCTCTGGCCGTGACGTCAAGCTGTCACTCACGTGGTCGTGCGCCGCAGCTGCGCCGGAGCGAAGGAACGACCTCCACCGATGGTTGAAAAGTGCTAGCAGTATTGCTTTCGCAATAAAAGGTATCCGGGGTACCGACATTCCATACCCTGAAAAATTCTATTTGTGGAACCGACAAAACATACAGAACCAAAACTGACGTTCCATACAGGTACTCCCTACTGTATCTTTGATACTGAGATATATCACTGAAGTCACCACTGTTAATGAAGATGGCAGTGTGATTAGCTCAGTGAAAAAAAATGTTATTTCTTGATTCTTTAGCGTGCTCGATATAGGGCACTGTTTTTGAGAGGATTTTGAGTAATGCGGCCGAACGGATTCCATTAACTTCCAATTTTAGTGAGCTCCATTCTTCGCGCAGGTGGTTTTCTTTGAATTTTAACAGTAGACTAAAGCTATAGCTACTTTGAACCGAACACTTCCATAAGCAGCCTAGCAATATTTTTATTAAAAGGCTATGTTCCTAAAATAAACCGGCCATGAGCACTTCACTACATTGGAATAAATTTGAAACTTTAGCTGATGCCTTTAACTTGCTTATGCAGTATTTACCGAGCTATCTCTGCCCTAGCACTCTGCTAAAAGGTGTAAGCTCTATGCGCTTGGAAAAACCGGACCGCTATTTCCCCATCGCAGTATTCAGCAGACTTTTGAAGTTGAGTATTCTGGTTTGAGAGATTGTAGGAAAATAACAGAATGCTAAAAAGGATGAAATTTTTATTAGTAAGAACATCTCTTGATACACTCTGTTCTTTAGATGTTACTTTTACTTAACTGATTTAAGCTTCGGCATCTGCTCCAACCACCGATCCGAAAAAAGCCCCACGATGAGGTCATGCTGTAGCGCCCTGGAATATAGATGAAGTAACTTTCTTTGTGTTCCATAACATCAAGCCTGTCTCCTCGTCCCTTCTGTCGCCCAGTGCGAGGAAGCGCGAGGTGTACGTCATACAAAAAACGAACGTAGGAAGAAAAACGCCGGACCGAGCCAACGCAACACCACCTAGACGAACTTAAGGCCTCGGCGCTGAGAGCTGATGTCACAGCAAAGTCACAAGGATGAGGCCGGTGTCGCGACGCGGCTCTGCTCCTCTAGAGCGGGCGCGCATCGAGGCACCCTAGCCGTGGAAGTCGCGACGGGGCGCGAGAAATCGGTCTGCCCCAAGCATGCCTTCCTTGAATTCCTAGACGGGAATCGGGAAGCCACTGCACGTGGCTCCGGCAGGAGCGGTCAGTCGCCTTTCGTGTCCGATGGTGTGTTCACGGCTTATTTGGCTGCCGTCTATTTCTTCTGTGCGCGAGTGCTGTGATGACGCTTCGACATTAACGCAAAAATGCCGAACAAATGTTGTGTGCCTCAGTGCCGAGGTAACTATAAAATGGGACCAAAGGTTCGTGTGTTTAAGTTCCCGCAAGATAAAGCGCTGCAGCAATCATGGATACGTGCCATTCCACGGAAAAACTTCGTCCCTTCTGAGCATTCCAGGGAAAGAGATGAATAATTTTTTCCATTCGCCCTCTTTTGTAGCTTTTAATTGTAGCACCGCCAAACTTGCAAAACATTTTGGGTACTGTTACGTTCTGAGCGAGCCGAGTGAGACGCGCGCCGGTGTTCTGGACCAGCCGAGTGGGACGCGTGCCGGCGTTCTGGACCAGCCGAGTGGGACGTGCGCCGGCGTTTGGGGATGCTATACAAACGCCACGGCAGAGCGCTGCGCCGCTCTTTCCTGCCCGTCTGCCAAGTTGGAATAAAGGCGTTCCAGACAACCTTCGGTGTCGCCGCTTGCTCGTCCGTCGATTCGCCCGAAACGTAACAGTACCTTCTAAATGTGTATTTAATATTTGATCACGGTTTCTTATTTGTAGCAGGCTGTTACTTATATTAGACAAATATTTCTTTTTAGGTCTGTGAGCATCACTTCACAGACGACGACATCGTGCGAGAGGCGTCATATGTCGGCGATGCTACAGGTCGAGTGACGACAGCAGAGTTATCGCATCTGCGCCTTCGGTCAGGTGCAATTATTTCCAGGCTGCCCTAGTTGCCTATCAAGCACAAAGACTTTAAGAGAGGAGCCAGAGGCGAAGCGAACACGCCTGGAAGCTGCTTCAATGCGAAGAAGAATTTCTGAGTCAATTCAGACATTTCGCAATGCCGAGGAAGCGGACAAAATCACCACCTTAAGGGAGCCCGAACCAGCGCCGTCTAGTCACCGAACTCACATTACAGCTGCTTGCAGATCAAGAGTCATCAGATTTTGACACCTGCGAAGATGGGCACACAGTTGAGCTTCTGTTGAAGCATGTGTTGTGGAGCAGTACTAACATTCTGCTGAAAAACTTCAGCCGGAAGCTCAACGATGATAGCCGATGCAAATGCTAAGGCTAAGGAAAGAAAAGCTGCAACGCTTTCAAGGAAGTGAAAAGTCGTTTGTTTGTTTGTTGGACTTTTAAATGTATATATATCATTCCGCATCAAGAACAGTGTTACAATAATCGAAATGTAAATAAATGTTTTGTACCTGTAAATCCCTCCACTGATGTCTCAACTTGAGTAAAAACAATCTTTTGCAGCCAACTGTGCTGCCGCCTCATATCCTCGCGCAGTAAAAAAGAAACATACATGCTCCTCGGAAAAACCGGTGAGGCCCCATCCCTGTGACGTCACTGGAGGAGCACTGAGGCCTTAAGTTCGGCTAGGTGGTGTTGGCCAACGGCACTGACCTCGGCTCTTCCGAATTCTTCACTTTTTTTCAGTGTGCTACCGGCTGAAGAAGCGTTGGCCCAAAGTCTGACTCACAGCAGCCTCAAAATATGTGGAAAATTTTACTCTTCTGAATATCGAGAGCCCTTAACATACGCTATACCCTAAAAATGCATTTCCGATACCAATATTTTGATATTTTTATTTTTAGTAAGGTTATACCTGATATCGATACGCGGAGTGTATCAAAAGATAGCATCAAACTTTACATGCATCTTCGATACTGACCACGCCTTGCTTGTAGAATGCTTGAGATAGCTGTTTGTGTTTTAGAAGCGGTACTTCGAAAGCTCGCAGCCAGCCTTAAATAGAGTGTGGCCTAAAACAAAGCGCAGACACAGTTCCCACTGGCTGACTACATTGGTTGCTATTTCTGATGCCGGGTTGTCTGCACTGTGGGCATCCGGGTGGCTAAATAAAAAATTGTCTATGCTTAGAAGTTCATGCCGCGCTGCTTGATGTGCTGACTCAGTGGTAACTGTTCATGATTGGTGCTGATGTTCTTCTCTATCTCGTTATACCCAAAGCCCCTTAACGAACCATAAGCAACGTACGTACCTTTGGAGAATTTCACCTGGCTCCTTCCTGCGCATTCCCTCGATGTTCGACGCTACCATTGGCGAAAAGCCGTCCCATGTAGTAGCGCTTTTTCTTGCTTGTTTAGTTGCATCCTTTTCTCCTGCCGTGCCTAACAACGCGAGTAACGCACGCAATCATTTCGTTTCGCGCCCTATTTTTGGTATTTCTTACATCGTCCAGAGTTCGCAATGCCGTGTGCTCTCCAGAAAGCCTCTGCTAGTTTAGCACTACTTAGAATGGGCCACAATCGAAAAGAGGGGGAGTGTGAGGTGGAGTAGGAGAGAGAGAAAAGAGATTGTCGTAGTTAAGGGTTAAGGAACTTAAGTCCGCCTTTAGGTACGCCAAACAGGTGCCTTGTATAAGATGTTTACTATCATTTCGATTTCATTATGGAAGCGAAAAGCTTCCCTAGGCTCGTCAGCACCCCGCTCTGCGTGAGCCACCCTTGCCACAGCTGCGCATGCGCGAAACCGAGCGACATCACGTGGAGCGCAGGTGGCCGCTGCTGCCGCAGACATCGTCGCCGCCGCGCGCTGACTCCGTTGTCTGAGCGTCGCCGCTTCTCTTCGCCACCGTTTTACCCTTCGCAGCTGCCGCGCGGTTGCTGCCGCCGTCCCAGGCATAGAAGAGGCGGCCATCCTCGCCACCGTCTGACTTTTCGCCGCAGCCGTGCGCAGTCCACATTTGAAAGGAGCGGTATATCTGGCGCGCTTGCCCATAGAGCAGGCGCAGGCACTCGTCATGGAAGGAGATGAAAAATTACGAGGAACTTTAGCGGCTAAAGTGGTGAAAGGCGAAAGCCTGAGTGCTGCATTCTGCTACGCCATTGTTCACTAAACATTTTGTTGGTGCATTAATTAACTGCCAATTAATGACGCTTAAGCTTCCCCTTTAGGAGTGGAACGCGAAAGCGTGTTGTAGCGCTGCCACGGAGTCCAAGGAACGCCACCACCCGTTCGGCGTGATGCCTTGCCCTTTGAACGAAACGCTTTTTGAGGAAAGGAAATGGGGCTGTAATTCTCTGTCATCTCGGTGGAGACCTGAGCTGCACCGTACAGGAAGACAGGAAGTGTGAGTGAAAGAAGAAAGAGGGGCTGTAATGAATTAAATGAAAATTGTATTTGAGGAAAGGAAATTACGCATTAACTGTCTCACATATCTCGGTGTACACCAGTCGAAAATTGTATTTCAGGAAAGGAAGTTGCGCAGTAACTGTCTCGCATATTTCGGTGGACACCCGTCAAAATTCGCGCGCGGTGATGTCACGACAATTTGGATCAATCTAAGGCCTACGAGAGGAAGATGAAGGAGCGACCGGCAGACCAGGTGGCGTACGTAGACGCGGCGTGCGGACAGCACGGGTGGTGGTGGTGAAAAACATTTATGGGCAATTGAATATTTTACAGAAAGATGATTGGGGTAGGACCCTATTGGCCCTTTCCCCTCACAGTACTAGGTGGAGCCCCTATTCCGGGGCCCCATTGGCAAGCAACGCCGCCCGCGTCCGTTGAACCAAGGCCGTTTGGCTCTTTAGATCTTGACAGCCGAGCAGGGCCGCCTCCCAGTCCTCTCTGGTGGGGTTGGGGATGGGGGGGATAGATGGGTTAGATTGACACGCCCAAACCATGTGGAAGGTGTCAGACACCTCCCCACAGAACTGGCACGCGCCATCAAAGGATGTATTGAAATGTTTAAGCACCGCCGGGCACAGTACAGTGTTAGTGAGAATTTTGATAAGGAGGCGCTCGTCAGCGCGATCCAGACCCTTACAAGGGGCCGGGTAGCGCCGGTGCTCCTCCTTGTAGTAATCGGTGATTTGTTTAAATGTAATGGCCAGATTGTCTGATTGGGAGTACCCTTCCAAGGACAGGGAGATACAGCACGGGGCGGCTGTATCCGCTGTGGTCGACGGGGCAGGAGTACCAACGGTAGCGGCTTCGAGCCGCACGAGAGATGCCAATGCGGGTGGTGGGGAAAACATTTATTACGAATGAGCAGGAGGTATGTTTGGATCAGCCCGTAAGGGACCGATCCTTACAAACACTAGGTGGAGGTCCCTAGTATGGGACCCCAGTGGCGGTTGCCGCCGCCCGGGCACGCCCGACTAAGGCTTGTTGGGCCTGTAAGTCGTGGCAGCCGAGCAGGGTCGCCTCCCAGTCCTCCCGGGTTGGGTTGGGGATGGGGGGAATAGCGGGGTTGGAGGGGCAGGCCCACACCATGTGATAAGTGTCAGAAGACACTGCACTACAGTGTGGGCAGCTGCCGCTAAAGGCGGAAGAGTTTGCGATAGTGCTCGCTTGCGTCGGTACCAAGGCCACGACGATTTTAAGTGACAGCATTACTGCGGTAAGCAACTTCGCGAAAGGTAGAATCTCGGAAGAGGCCAAACACGTCCTCGCGGCGAGGCCGATAGAACGTAACATAGAGATAATATGGATCCCAGCGCATGAGTCTATTGCAGGAAATGAGGCTGCACACGAGCTTGCCCGAGCTCTCTATCACCGGGCGGCCGCAGAGCAGCCCTCCCGCATAGACATGAAAGATAGCCTAATTTCATACCACGAGATCACGGAACATTATAAGCTGAGCAGGAGGGTCTATCCGCCGCCCGACCGTTCGCTCGCAAAAGAGGAGGCAATTGCGTGGAGAAGATTGCAAGGGGGAATCATATAAGCCCCTTCTGGGTATACATAACAATCTCCAAAGAGGAGAAAGACCAATATTGTATAACGTGCGGGGAGAGGGGCACTCTCGACCATGTCATATGGGAATGTGCTGGAAGCCCGGGCGCCGAGCAAAATATAGAAGATAGAGAAGCCTGGGAGACCTTGCTGCGGAGCGAGGACCCCGCTAAGGAGCAACAAGCCATCCGCCTGGCGGCTGAAGCCGTGAAGAGACAATGTGTCTTCACCAGACCTTAGTTTGCGAGGCTCCTAAGTAGGGCTCCCTTAGGCCTGCGTGCTGGGGGGTCCAAAAAGGAGTCTCATTTCGTTGGAAATGAACGTTTTGATGATGATGAATCTGAAACGCGGACAAATACGATCTGCTCGTCGTTAAATTGGTTTTTGAGGAAAGGAAATGTATCTGTCTCTCATATCTCGGTGGACACCTAAACCTCGCCGTAACGGGAAGGGAGGAAGATGGGAGTGAACGAAGACGCCGCATTCACTAGACGCACCTTTGTTCATTCCAAACCATCGAGATTCTGCTTCTGGCTGCCCTGCTAGACGGACGCAGAAATGGCTCGCTCCGGGCGAGGTGTCGCAACGGCCATTGTTGATCGGGATGAATCGGTGTCTGGACCACCTCCTGGTTATCGCTTTCTGCTACCGTCACTGCCGGCTTACGAAGGTATGCGTTTGTGTGTTTTCTTGCACGGTGATACCTCGAAGCGTCCGTATTGAATAGAGGACTTCGTCAACCATTAGAAGATGCCGGCGTCCTTAAGGATGTGAGCGGCATTGGCGCTTACCAGATGAGCCATCTCTGGCTAGTGAGGTTCCGCACCCAGGAGGCGAAGGACACTGTACTTGCGGCCGGGGGCCTGAGTGTGAAAGGTGGTTACTGTGCCATTATTGACCCCTGTCGAAAGGAGATCAAGGTGAAGATTCACTGGGTGTCATTTCACATACCCAGTGAGACCCTTCGGAAGGCTCTGAGCGAGTTTGGGGAAGTGATGGAAATTCGACATGAGGAATGGAGTGTTCCAGGATTTGAATCGGCGGAGTCAACACGTGTCGCACGAATGGTGCTTAACGAGGGAGTCACGGCGGAGGAGCTACCGCATCTTTTCAAATTCTACGGGGGCTCCGTCCTTGTGGTTGTGCCCGGTAGGGCGCCTGTTTGTCTCCGGTGTCGCAGACGCGGGCATATCCGCCGCGACTGCCAGACGCCGCGCTGCACTAAGTGTCGAGCCTTTGGTAATGTCCGTGAGGACTGCATACGTACGTACGCCAATGTGATAGGGGCGGCCTCAGAGGACTGTGACGATAAAGAGGATATCATGGACATCGAGGAAGCTGAAACGACGGCCCCTGATGACCGTCGAAAGAAGAGTGCGTCTGGGGAACAGGGAAGCGTCCTCGACGCAAACATGGAAACTTCAAGCAAGACGCCGAACGAGCAACGAGCTTTGAGCAACGCGACTGGAACGCCGCCGATGAGTGACCAGGCGTCTGCCATGAACGCCGAAGCGGAGCCAGTCGAGGATGAAAGGGCATCACAAGATGACACCTTCGGTCCGGCTAAGCGTGCCAAGACGGTGTTACCATCCCCTTCACAACCTTCCATCGAGGTCAGGTTGCAACGCCTTGAGCGCCAGTGGCTCAGAGCCACCGGGACCAAGGGGAAGTATGTGCCTGAGTATCGTTCTTCGTCCGCATCTCCCGTGCGCAGCGCAAGGAGCGCTGATTAATCGCCCCTTCTCGGAGGGTAAGGCGTACGCCTGGTAAGGGACCTGTACCTTTTTTGTGCTCAGGATTTTCAGCATGGCTTGTCTTCCGTCAAATTGAAAATGCGGCACTTTAAACGTGCGTGGACTAGCAGCTAGACGTAAGCAATGTCAACTAAAGCGTCTGCTCTATGAGAAAGACCTGGACATTCTTGCAGTACAAGAAACGAAGGTAGAGAGTGTGAGCGTGACAGACGCTATGGTTGCGCAGTTCAAGCCGCGATATAACGTGCGTGCTAGTCATGCAGTGGGTACATCAGCGGGCTGTCTTCTGTTAATTAAGAACAGTCTTGGTATCGAGGAACAAGCAGTGGTGTGTTGCACGAGGGGAAGCTTTGTGCTCGGTGATCTGTTGTACGGGGAGGAATATTTGAGAGTTATCTGTGTGTATGCTCCTACAAAACCCCGTGAACGTCTTTTGTTTTTCCAGGAACTATGTGCGTACCTCGAATGCAATAGACTTGTCATTCTTTTAGGGGATTTCAATTGTGTTCTCAGTGCAGATGACCGATCAGGCTCAACAGTCACCGAAAGCGAAAGTACTGTTTTCTTGAAAGAAAACATTGAAAAGTATTCACTTCAAGACGTAGGCCAGTTTGCAAAGGGCGGAATGAGGCGTCATTATACACATTTTCAAGGGCGTAGTAATGCTAGGCTAGATAGAGCTTACGCTTCTCTTGAGCTGGCGGCAATTTGCGATAACTACATCGTCGAACCAGTCACGTTTAGCGATCACTGTTGTGTCATATTCACCATGGGAAGGAACGTGACACCTCAAGCGATATTCAGCTGGGACTTGTGGAAGCTCAATGCAAAATTACTAAATGACGATACGTTTCTTTTAGAAACAAAGAACGTGTTAGAAGAAGTTCGGTTGAATTATGGAAAAAGTTGGGCAGAAAAGTGGGAGGAATTCAAAGTTGATGTCAAAATGAAGGCTATTGAAAGGTCCGTAGAAATCAAGCATGCTGAAAAAGCGGAACAGAAGAACCTAAAACAGATGTTGAAAGAATTAATTATAGAGGAAAATAGAGCTCCGGGACTATACACTGACCTTATCAGCGAAGTTAAAGCAAAGCTTGAGGTTATCGATCTGACATTGTTTCGGGGAGCTGCAGTTCGTGCACGAACAGATCGCTTGCTGGCAGATGATATGCCAGAAGGCGAAATTTGACCACAGAAAAAAGATACGCTAGAAGAAAAGATATCGTAGAAATTGAAAACAAAGGCATTCTGACAGACAATCCCAAGGCGATAAGGGAGGCTTTCAGTCAGCATTACCGTGATTTGTTCGCTTCAAATCGGCGGATGTACAGGCCTTTCAGGATGATTTTTTAAGTCTATTACCCCGACTGACCAGTGAAGACACTGACATCCTGTCTGCCGACTTATCAACACCGGAACTGGAATACGCTATTGATGAGCTTCACTTGGGAAAATCGCCAGGTCCTGACGGGATAACAGCAGAATTTTATAAGGCGTTCAAACGTGAAACTGCTCTCATTTTACAACGCGTTTATGAAGAGTCATTTAGAATTGGTATTTTACCACCGTCGTTTTCCCGTGCACATACAGTACTTATACCTGAAACTGACAATCCTGCTCAGCTTAAGCAAGTTACTGGTTATCGGCCGATAACGCTTACCAACGTTGATTATAAAATTTTTATGAAAGTATTAGCCAAACGTTTACAATCAGTTATGGACATCTTGGTTGGCCCCCACCAGACGTGTGGAATTCAAGGGCGGACCATCTTCACGAACGTTCATGTCACTCGGAGTATACTGGAATGCTGTGACGCTGACTTTAGGCGAGTCGCAATGTTGCAAATTGATTTAGAGAAGGCCTTTGACCGTGTATGTCACGACATTCTTTTTAAAATCCTCGAACATGTCTGTGTTGGAGAACTTATTTTAAAAGGGGTTAAAATGGCCTATAGTAACTGTACCACAAATCTGGTTGTTAACCGAGAGCTCACCGACAGAATTGCCGTTAGAGCATCCGTGCGGCAAGGCTGCCCAATGTCACCGCTACTTTTCGCCCTGTACCTGGAGCCACTTTGCCGAAATGTAATAAATAACAGCTGTATTCGCGGTTTCGCACTGGAAGCATGTGAAATTAAAGTATTGGCTTATGCCGATGATGTGGCAGTTTTCTGTAGTGACCACAGCAGCATAGAACATGCGATGTCGGTTGTTCGTAGGTTTTGTGATGTAACCAATAGCGTTGTTAACCTGGACAAGTGTGCGGGACTTTGGCATGGGAATTGGGCATCAGCGCCTTTGTTTCATGCAAGTGTAAAATGGTCACATGTTCCTTCCAAATACCTAGGTGTACCTCTTGACAAGTATCGAGATAACGATGACTTTTGGAAGGAGAAAATTCAAGAACTCTCCACGCGTGCACAGAAATGGTCGGGAAAGGAACTGTCTGTATTCACGCGCGCAAACATATGCAATGTATATCTGGTTTCAAAAGTGTGCTATTTGTTGCAGGTCCTTTCATGCTCTAGACTTAGCATTCAAAAGTTTCATCGTCTCTTTGCAGTTTTTGTTTGGCAGTCCTCATGGGAGAGGACTAAACGTGATAATTTATTTCTGCGTTTGAGAAAAGGGGGTCTTTCCTTGCCACACTTGTACCTGAGACAGGTGGTGTAAAGATTTCTGTTTCTTCGAGATCAACGCGACCCGTTTCTGCGGACGTTTATTCAAGTGAGGCTTTCTTCGGCTTTGCCAAACTATGTTATTTCCAGTGTGGACGGGATGAGATACAGTGCAAGTAGGTTTTTGAAAGAAGTGGTCTTTGCTTTCCGGTTTCTTAATGCGCGCTTCAGTTTGGAATATATTTCTAATGTCACGCGTAAGAAATTGTTGAAAGATTTGCTGGACTCTGTCTGCCCGGAGCCAATCTATCGATCTCTGTATAGTGGAGGCCAAGCAGGAAATGTTTTAAAAAGAGTACGAAAAATGGTGGTGTCAGCGGGTGTGAAGACGTTTTTCTTCAAGTTACACACTGGGACGTTGCCGGTTAAACCATGGATGGAGGAGAAGGGATTGTTTCTACCATGGGGTGCTGACTGCTTGTTGTGTCGCAAACCAGAGTCAATAGAACACGTCTTTATTCATTGCTGGGATGCGCTGCTTTTTTGGGACGTGCTCCAGCGTACAATAAAGAAAGATTTACCCTTGACGCCGTATGGGATACGATTCCTGGACGTTGAGCCGGATCTTTATAAATATGATGTAATTTTCCTGCTTGGCCTGCACAGTATTTGGCGAAGCAGGATGGCTGTACGACACTGTGATGAAGATGCGCGTTCTGTCCGCGATTACTTCAAAGAAAACATATTTAAGCTATGTGAAGTGTACAAGGAGCTATGTTTTGGAGATGAAGTTATCGAGTTCATGGGAGAGTTGTGTTCCCTGAAACAGTTTTGATTTTCTCACGCGAGTGAAACACATGTCCCCTCTTGATGTTTGAGAGTGCAGAGCAGAACATCTGTTTATGATCTGTTGTAATCTGTCAAAAGAGGCAATAAAGACAAAAAAAAAGAGCTGGCATGGCGGAGTGGTAGCGTGCTCGACTCGCACTCCGGAGACCGGGGTTCGATTCCCAAGCTCGGCCAATTTCTTACTCGGTTTTATTTATTTATCTGGTCTGACTAGAAAGGTTAATTAGACTAATTGGTTAAGTAAGCAATTAACTAAATTCAGTTAAACCTACTTGCAGCATCACTATACGATCCCTTTAATTGGTTGCATGGTTAGTAGCCAAAATACAATTGGCCCCGTTTGAAATTCGTGCACTGTGACGTCACGACCGTTTCGACCAATTGAAAAGCGTGATATTTTTGTAGACAGCTCCTGCTTACAACGATGAGGCATTAAAGGCTTCCACCTTAAAAGCAACAGTCGGACGGCAAAGAAACATCGATACAGAAGTGGTAGCTTGGGAGTTGGCTCAAACGCAGCGAGAGCTTTTTGCTTCGAGGTATCCAGGCTTAACCTTAGCTAAGCCACAGCCAATTCTTTCCTCCTCCGGGGCAGATTGACGTACTGGGTAGTGTGAATTGTTTTCCTTAGAGCAAGTCTGTGTGTACGTTATGTTTCGTTATGTTTTTCTGACCCTCGCTGAGCCTCACATATTGTTTTACAATGCGTCTTATTATGTAGGCGAGGCGATGACCCGTTTCTGTGGTTACATTGGCAGTTGATTGAAAGGAAAGTCGTGTAATTGCATTTTCAACAGCTTTTAAGTGGATACGCGGGGCATCTCAAGAACTTCCACAATGGGTTAGATGAGAGTGTTGCCCTGTTTGTGTTTTTCTTTTTTTGTGACAGGGCAAAAAAATGTGGCTTGGTTTGAGTGGGAGTGAGGAACATAGTAGTAGGTAGATGACTGACCATGACGATGCTTTGTACCAATGTTCCCTTCACCTCACCCAGTGAGCTCTGCGTGGACCACAGGGTGGAATCGTAGGGATAGAAAGTGTGTCAGAGGAGGGGGCTCTGGGAGGAGAGTCATACCGAGGTTAAAGAGGTTGCGTGAGACGATTGAGCCCAGTGTGTGCCGCTAAGGAGGGAAATGGTGCAGATAAGCGATTCGGTCGGACGAAGAAGCGGTGAAATACTGGTGCATGCGGGAGCCACAGTATATGGTGTCGTGAAGCGGGTGGTGAGCGATAGTACCAAATTCCTTACGCATATCAACGGTGGAGCTGATTCGAGGTGGGCGTCTGAAAGATGTGTTCTAAAAGCAAGAATACGTCCTTAGTGGACATTCCTGCCCAGAAGCCAAGGTGGTGTGGGGGAAACAATTCAGTTGCATTGAGATGATTTTGAAGCCTGGTGAGGACCACGCGCGCCATGATTTTGACGAGGCAAAATGTTACGGACACAGAGAGGTGAGAGAGATTCTGAATAAGGGCTGGTCGGCCCGCTTTCGGTAGAAATGCAGGGGTTAAACAATTCCAAGTGTACTGGAGGGAGCCACGAAGCCAATGGATGGTGGATTCGCCCAGAAAAGGCAGCGTTTCGTTTTCTCGTAAATTCTTAAGAAGCGTATAAGCAGTTTGATCTTCTCCCGGCGTGCAGTTACGGTTAAGAACATGGAGTGCATGTTCTAGTTGCGCCAGGGAGAACTGACAGGGAAGGTTGTCTGTTATTCTTCAAAAAGATGAAAAAAATTCTCTCGACGAAGCTGAAAGGATGTCCTCCATTATTTTCAGTCGCGTCAAGGTCTTGAATTGTTACCGCTGTCAAATGACAAAATGACACATAATTTAAAATTCGCCTACGGTAGAGAGAAAGTAGGAAGGTTACAAGGGCGACATTCAGGGGTGTGTGCGTGTGTGAGCGGGGGGGGGGGGGAGGGGTAGTCCGCCCCTGCCACCTCATCCCCTACGGACAGAAGGCCTAAAAAAGAACCACACGTATCACCGCCGCAATTCATTTTCACATCAATCTGAAATGATCGCATCTACTGCTCTGCAGATCATAGAGGCTTTACTTAGACGCCTTTTTCACTTGCGATCACGGAGTCTGTAAGGCTGTCGACTTTTTCATCTATGTGGCGATGATGAATATAGCACCAGCAATGACAATGCATTTTCAGCTTTAACTTCTTCAGGAAAAAAACACGTCACGTGTTGACCAAAAGCGTCAGTGGAGACAAAGGAGCCAAACAACCAAGCTTTAGTAAGAATAAATGTGAGGTTCCTTGGTCCCCATTCTCTTTTTAATGTTCGGAAATGAAAGAGGGCCAATAAAACAGAGCCCAGGATGCCTTTATTTCTTCGTAATTTCATTATTAATACAACATACATTGCTGCATCAAAAAACACACTCCTCAAAAGTACAGGGGACATACCGCTGATGGCGGGTTATGTGAATACAGTGCTGTAAACATTCACGCGAATACACGCCACTACAAAGTGAAATACGTGTGCTTCGTGGGCAACAGTCTGCATTATAAACCGCACTGCACACAGTGCTAAACAAAGAAAGGAAATGACATATTTTAAAAAAAAATTTGGGTTAAGTGCAGTATTTAAGCAGAAAGAAGACAGAAAACGTCGACTTGAAGTTTTCTCCACATATCTTCTCGCTGCGGGGCAAGCAATATGAGAATAAAGCTGCAAACTTTTGCAGACTGAGTGAAACAGTGTATAGGCCGTAAATAGCTATGTTGCTCATGGTCAGTTGCTCCCCATTGGACACAGGCAGCTATAAGTACAACAGTTTTTGGACGACTGGCATTACCTCACGCGTGGTGTCGAAGTCAACGCATCAAAAAATTATGGAAGCGGCGCGGTGCGGCAATGAATTTTCAGCTGGTTGGAAATTCGCTCTGGCCATTCGAGCCACCGCGGCTGCTCGGAATAGGTTTTTTTTTTAGTCGCGGAGACAGAAATCGCGAGCAAATTCGCTTGCAAATGAAACAGCCTTTGTATGTGGGAGAGATTACGAGCGGCGAAGATTGCGGTTGCTTGTCTTTTGCGCTCTGGTGTTTCTAGAATTCGTAAGCAAACCGTTAAGCTTGCGTCCCGGGCACCAGCCACGTTGAAGTGCTGCGCACAAACGTAGTCAGTTGAGTGAAATGGTTTTCGATACGCGCCTATGTAGGGTGCTCAAACTAACAGGAAGAACCTGTAAATATGAAGCCGGGCTGTAGAAATAGAACCAAGTGTCGTCAGGCTTGCTAGCTAGCGGTTAATATTTGCGGCATTGTACCTACGCAAATAATCAGGTGAAAAACACCGTTCGTATTGCCGGACACAGTTCGGTGACAACCGGAAGGTTAAGTATTTAGAGAAACGTCACACATAGGCGTGCCAAACCTAGTAGCCGTGCTACACCAACCCCTTTCCGAACCTCCCAGCATGATTCTAATACAAAGATACCAAGCCTGAAAGAGGTCGGAGCCGGCAGATCCACGTTTGTACAGTGGAACCTAAAAGAGAGCACCGCATGCTATGTAATCTTTTCTAGGTTAGCGTTTGTGCGCGAGCTTCAGGCGGGCCCCAACCTTTTTTTTTTTGCTATAGAATTGAGAGCTGTAGCAAGTAAGCTGTAAGCTATGTGAGCAGTTCTGTCGTAATTGTTTTTCATTGCGCAGGAGCGGCGAGTGTAGCTTTCTGTTCCCCGAAACACTGTGTACTCTGCAGAAAGTACGAGAAGATATGATACGCCGTCGATCCCGTAATTATACACAACGCAAGAAAAGACCAAATGACTATGTCTGTTTGGCTGTCCAAGCCTTCACGTTTTTGTGGGCACTAGCACCAAGCATGACCCTTACCAACACAGCTGTGCGAGGACGTGCAGCGCTTGTCCGAATCAACAGTTGATAAAGGAGCGGGTCTTCAGTCTCTTTCAGGGAACCGGAAGGGTTGGCGGACCGACTCAGCAGATTAAGGTTGCAAGACCATATATAGCGAGGAACGCTGCGGTGAGCTAGGAGTTAGGATTGCTCAGTTGAGGGGGCTTCCTCTCATACGTTTGTGCGTCTGTGTGTGTGGAGCAGGAAGGGTCAGGATAAGGTGCATGGTGTTGACACGCGGTTTGACCGAAACCACCGAAACCAGATGAACTGGTACCTGTGACGTGCCTGCCACAGACTCCTAAGTCGTATGAAGCGGCGAGAGCTTGTTATTAAGCTTCAGCTTCGGCTTGAATAGCTAGAAACGGCGGTTAATGTTACATTTCTTGACCAGCAAGAGCGAGCGGAGATGTTTTCAATATCGCAGCTCGATCCAAAGGACTTCGTCGCATTTCGCACGTGCGTTTGAAATTTGTGGCTGGTAGTCACACTTCCTTACGCGCTCATCACAATTGCAGCGGATAATGTTAGGCGTGCCGCTCAGTGGGGTAAGGCCCAACGCTGCTTATACTTCACAGTGAGACGTGCGTTCTGCAGTGGAAAGACAATATCGGAAGGAACAGTGAAGTGAAAATAGGCCTGCACAGGAAGACTGAGGACAGATCAGCCAGGGTGGGTGCCAGATAACGATACGCAAGCATACACAATTTGCTGCGTGTTGTCTTATGCCTTCAGATAGTTCGCTTGTGAGGAACGGCGGATAAAGTGTATGGAGAACACGAGAGCAAACTAGGATTTCTTGGTGACACTGCGTTTGCTAAGAATTTCAGAGCACGAATAGTAAAGTATGAGTGTGGGCTAAAAAAGGCAAATCTTAATGGCTGGCTAGGAAATTATTGTTAAAATGTAATGTGTAAGAATTTTGGTACGAGCCAACGGTTTACGACAAACGACCAAGTATTGGAGCTTCTTATCGAATAAGTTTCGACACGGAAAGTAGTGACCGCCATTTCGAGCTATGAGAGGGTTATAGCTAGTCTAATAAAACTTTTATTAAGCACATTTGGCCGGTATTCTGAGGTGATCAATACCAGCAGACGAAAAGAAATATATTTACAAAGTGTGAATGAATGTATGTTCAGGGAGAGGCAGCCGAAGAACCGAACAAATTAAGGAGCAAATTAAGGCAGCAAAAGCCCCGTCCCGGTGCAAAGTGCTGGCCATAGAAGGAGCGTGGTACGGTTTGAGGAGCAAAATATGGATCGGTCTTGGGGCGGGTTGGTTATGTCGGAGAATCGAGGGGGGTAATTCCGTTAGTTGCATCGGGTCTCTTGAAGGAGCTCTGAAAAGGGACAGCCCTGCGTATTTCGAGTAGGGGATCAAACCAATACCAGTGATTCAGGTCGGTAGCTGATACAGGCGGCCGTTAACAGACTTCCGGTGTAGTTCTGGGAAGCTGTTCGTGTGCAATTTGGTAGGCCATAATGGCTTTGGCGATCGCGTCACGTTGGCACCTGGTGGTCGATGTCGTGGAAGGCGATAGCAGCGTATCCCAAGGCAGTGCAGAATGCCGACCAAACAGAATAAAGGAAACTAAATAGCGTGCGAGGGCATGCCACTATGGATCGTAGGAACAGGTTACATAAGGCATGGCAAAGGTCCGACAACGGTTCTCGGGTGTCGGGACCTGTTCAGTTTCTTTGTAGGCTTGTTCGTTCGAGAATGGTAAGCTGTAGTCAGCTTATGCTGTGTGGAACAGGTTGGCCGCATGCCGTCAACTACCTTAGTCAAAAAGCAGTGACCCTGGTCTGTCAGCCATTGGTGTAGAGCGCTGTGGTGAAGGATGACATTCTGGAACAGGAAATCGGCGACATCACTGGCGCAACTTGTTGGTAATGAACTCGTGATAGCGTGCCAGGTCGCGAAGTCAGTTGCTGTAGTGGTTTAAGGGTTCCAAGAGCGGGACGCAGGAAAAGATCCGCGGCGGTATCCAGCTCAACACGCTAAAAAGGTTCCAGATGGGGAAAGAGAGAGTGAGCACCGTGTCAGAGTTGTCTTGTATGATTCTTTGTTCTGTTTTGGACTCTGCACGGACGCCTAGGAAGAAGAGCGGCATCAATATTTATTTATGCGATGCTGAACAATAGAAGGTCGAGATGTTAAGCTTCATTTCTTCTGAACATTGAAGCAGTGGTCTTAAAAGGAACATCGGCTTGCTTGGTAAACCATCTCAGAGCTTATTACATGAGTTTGTGGCCTGTGACTCAATTATGACGCGGCGGAATATTGTCGTATGTCGACAGCAACGGCGGAAGCATTCACCATTTGGCGGCAGAGGTCGGTGTGTGCCAAATATGTAACGAGCGGACGCGGCTCTTTTGGTAACCAGTGCGCAGCGACGCTGGTGAGTTTGCTCCTCTGAAGAAGGCGTCTCGCCTTCCTCCGTGCTGAAGTGCAGCTTCCGTAGTCCGTTCCCTTGCGGCGCTCCGGCGCGAATACCAGGTCGCGTGGTCAGTGTACAGTGCTCAACCGCAGACAAAGATCGTACCACCACCGAGCCTTTCTTTACAACTGCAGATTTAGCATGCATGCCCGAAAGAGCAGAGATAGTGTGTCGGGAACATCTCTGGTGGGCCGTTCGCGTACACAGCGCATGTGACCAAATCCAAGGTGACTGGGCAGTTCTGAAAGAACTTGATTTCCCAGCTGCGAATCTAGGGACAGGAGGCCGTTTAGAAGTGCAGGGTGATACGTTCAGCACTTTTTTCTCTCCCCGTCATGTTTAGAAATAACTTTAGAATACCTTAATCCTGGGTTCTCTTCTTCGGCGACAACTGCCCAAAATCGGACTGTCTGCAGCCCGATGTCCGACTCGGCCCCCCGCTACACTTTGCCTTCGCTGTTCGAGAAAATTCAATGGAACAGAGCCTAAGACAAGTAATCAAAGTCAAAGGTGTGCTGAAAACAAGACTGAAGTCATCAGTGGACATGACAGAGGTGTCTTTAAATCAAGACAAAAGACATCGAAGGCCATGAGCTTGCAGGGGTAAGAGGTCTGAAGCATTCACCTTTGCCCTTTTATCAAATGGTGGGACGTCAGTCAAGTGGCATTTAGACAAGACCGGCGCGCTGCTTGTTACCACTGATCCGCCGATATAATGCATTCAGCAGGAGGGCACAGCGTTGCGAGCGAGAAAATTTGCAGCCCCGTCTGAACATATTGTGACGGACTAGAAGACGACGAAGCGGGCAGTGGCATGGGCAGGAGCGCTGGTGCTAGGCTCGCAGACATTAAATCATATCCATTCTGTCGTAGGCTACAACAACAACAAATCATATCATCGCCATCGGTCATGCAGTCCTTTCTTCATCGCTTGCCGTCACGTAACATTTGGTGTAAGGTGCTGGGTACCTTCTTCATCCCGGTCCCGGAGCTTAGAAGCCTGCTGCACACCGAGGTCTTCTGTGGAGAGCTCACGGCTTCGCACCTCCCGGCGCTTCCCCAGCCTGCCAGGTATGCCCCGACGCCGCCGCTCTTCACCGCCCCGCCCCAAGTCCCGACCAGAAGACACGACGACACAACGACCGCTGCAACTGCCCTGTGACCCCACTCACCGCCCACATGAGAACCCACATGAGACCCTAGAAGACCCAACGACCTACGACCCCACTGAACCGAGACCGCCGCCACTGACCAGAGAACCCATTGACCACCGACCCTCACACGAGAAACAAGTACCCCAGCCCCTGCCGTTGGGTGTGTCCACGGGCCTCGACGTTGATTTCCAGAAACCGGTGGCTCCTCAGTCTTCGTGTACCTGGCTTCACGCGCTCATCATCGCTTTCATCGTGACGGCAAGCCCTTCATCTTCTCTTCTCTGTTCATATGTTCTGCCACGCCCATCGTCACGTCGTGTGTGGTATTCTTCTAGTTCGCGCGATCGGGACGATCGCTTCGTGGCCCCGAGTCATGTGACGGACTAGAAGACGACGAAGCGGGCAGTGGCATGGGCAGGAGCGCTGGTGCTAGGCTCGCAGACATTAAATCATATCCATTCTGTCGTAGGCTACAACAACAACAAATCATATCATCGCCATCGGTCATGCAGTCCTTTCTTCATCGCTTGCCGTCACGTAACAATATGACGTTGAGGACCGGAATGGAGGCTTTGTTTGCAGATAGTGGCGACTGTGGCGCATGGGCAACGCTCAATATAAGCGGCGCATCGGGACTTTCAGGAATTGGTGGGACGTACTCGAGAGAGACATAAATAGCTGCTTCGGTGTCCAAGCGGGCAAAGTCGGCGGCAAAGAGTCGGTGCACAACGGGATCAGGTGGGTTGTCTGGAAGAGGTAGGGTGAGTTTATGTCACTGTCGATAAGGGCGGATTGTTCGAAAAGGAAGTCAAGGCGGGGGATGAAGTTATGAGGGCCGTGCTCAAGGACAGTAAGAAGTATGGCGTACGGTGGAGGACGAATTCAAAGAAAACATTTCCGCCTTTCAAAGAAATCAAAGTAATTTGATTTACACTGACCAGGACCTTACAAGGCAAACGCAGCTGGGGGTGGCAGAAAGTTAGGTGGGCGGATGAGATTAAGAAGTTTGCTGAGATATGGAAGCCGCAGCTCGCATTGGACAGGGTTAATTGAATAGACATGAGAGAGGTCTTTCCCCTGCCGTGGGCATAGTCAGGCTGATGATGATGTTGACCAGGACCTTTAATTTTGATTTCGCGCGTTGTTTGAGTCAATTTCCTCGATTCGTACTAAGAAAAAATGCCGAAATATATAGGCTGCAATGAAGCAGCAGTCACTACGAGAAATAAAACTTCCTGTCAACAGCTATAAATCACTGTTGCAGCTGAATAAGCTGAGAAGATTTCAAGTGAGTGCTACGAGCTCCTCCTCTTATTTAATGCTTGAGAGGCGAAGGCTAACAGAGCTAGTGATCAATGTTCAACGTTGGAAAGAAATGCTGTGGCCTAAGATTCTTTTGTCTTGCAAAAGTATAGCCAGAGTCTCGACGGCGAAAACGGTGCTAGCGAGAGCCAGAAAAGTTATGAAAATGCCAAAGAAAGAGGATAGATCTGCTAATTGAAGAGGCTGCAATTGGGTTATTTGTTTCTTATTATTTTCTGCTGAAATAGTCGTGTATTGAAGTTCTAAAGGCAGACGGAAAAGAGCAGTTTCCTTAAATTGACTGATAAACTGGGTTAATGCTTTCAAATGAGGATAATTCTTCCGCACAGGTGCGGTGAGAAAAAGCGTGCTTAGTCGATCTCGGGATTCGAGGAGTTCTCTCTTCTCCTCCAGTAAGAACCCCGAAGGTAAAGAGAAAGTGTAACAGATGCGGTCGTTTCGGCGAGCGCACTTCAGACAGTCCGAAAATGATTTAGCCGTAAGGCTTGTTTTGCCGCCCTTCCCCTGAAAAGACAAGCTCAATTTCCTCTTAATGACGCTTTCATGCACAGTATGGTGCAATGTGGAATACTGCATCGCTCCTTGAACGACACAGGGTGCCACACGATTTTCGTCAAGGGAAACCTCTAGCTTTTGTATGGTATCTATTGCATTTGGGAAAGCGCGGACGGCCAGAGTGGATGTCAGTTCACTCCGAAAGTAGTTGGAAATCGGAAAGATACCAACCAGCCAGACGCCACAAACAATGCCAGAAACCGAAGCTCGTCTTAGGCGAGGAATCGGCGACGATGAGGCAAAGAAAGAGGCTAGGAGAAACATGAACACATCAGGGGCAGTATCCGGTGGCCGATGTGTTCCGTTTGCGTGCTCAGCGAGGAGTAAAGATACGAAGCACAAAAAGAGAGCAGCAGCAACCAGAAGGAATCCCGCCTTGGCTCTGTTCAGGACGTCAAACATGGACAGCGGTATAGCGCGGTTGCGGTTTGAGTAGAAGGTTTCATGCGAATACGTGATCACACCGGGAATGGCAAAATACTTTATTGAGTTTTCATTTATCACGCCCAGGTTGCCATGGACATCAATGTGTCCGTAAACCATTGCTCTAGTTAGATCTTTTGTTTCGTTGTAGAAAGTCTGAACTACAGTCACGTTGTACAGTGATATGGCACTCCAAATGATGTCCATTTGCCAAGCATTGCAGTTTGGGTTCTCTTTCCTGAATTGCGGAATGTCAAAACACGCGTTGTGGATGACTGTGTTGCGTAGCGGTGACTGTCTTTTCAGGGCAGACCCAATTTTCATGTGTTCCTGACTGCACCCTCTGGAATACAAGGAGGGAGAACTCGACGAAAATGCTCCTTGCGTCCCATTTTGTACTGTTTTAGTTTCCGCTAATTCGCAAGTGAAATTCCTGACGGCGGATTTTGACACGTAGTAGCTCAGCAAAGCCCTTCCTTCTTCATTGTCTTCTAATAATATCCAGTCGACTAAGTGCACTGAGATCCAGAAGCGGAAGATTTGGTTTAGGCAACGCGATGAATTTTCTCCGAGGCTCGGTATCAGCACGTTTGTTTTGGTGCTAATCTCAGTGTTTTCCCTCACTAGCATCAAGAGTCCCAGTGAGCCTGGATACGGCAAAGTCCACAAAGTGACCAGCCGTGGTATTTTTCGCAGCCAGAAAAGATCCGAAGAATCCCAGTGCTCCTTGCACGTTATCAATCCCACTTCATCTCGCCGCGTTATGTGGGAAAGAAGAATGTTGATTGCATAAGGATTTCTTCCATCAAGGTGTTGCGTACATAGCGTCGGTGTACACAGAATGCATAGCGTTGCAAACATGAGTTTCGCATACAGAAGCATTCTGTATACCACTTTTATGGCTAGACAGCAACAATTATTTTGCGGCCAGGAAAGACGAAAGGTGTTTTTTTGTTAAGTGAAGAGCTCTGCACTGTGGCTGGAAGCTCAAGAGGAAAGTTACACGGGGGGAAAATGGCGCGCATTGAGACCAGGGAAGAACTAGGTTCGGCCTTAAGAACGGAACAGTCTTCCAAGTCCCTGTTTCTTAGCATCTACTAGCGAATGAGTTTCAGTATCTGCTGGGGAGGACAATGTTGGAAATAAGGAAAGGGGGAGAGGGAAAGTTCAACTCATTTCTTGTTCTGGCAGTACTGTATAAGAACTTCTACAGAGAAGACAATGTTTTCTATGCTATGACCTTCGCCGTATCAGAATACGCAAAAATGATAAAAGATTTACAACGCTGGCAGTCGCGAAATTGTAATGCAGGTGGTCGCTCCGGGAGAGGATGAAGAAAGTTGTTGAATTCACCATCCATTCATTGGTACGTCTGCATGAAACAGCTGTTTGGGCCACTGGCTGCCATGGCAGGGTGCACAGAGGTACGATGGCCCGTACCTGTAATAATATTTCAGTCGGTAAACCTTCTGCATATTCTAAGCAAACACCTAGGATTATAAGAAAAACAAAGTTTTAAGGATAACGTACTTTTGCATGGTAGCATATTTTTCTTATGGGATAGCATAAGACCTCCATGTCCCTACAATCGCTGTCGGCGTCACACTTTTCCACCTTCAAGTGGTGGCTTGGCAGGTGAAAAATCACCTGCCAATTTAGTACATGCAGAAGCCAGCTGTGACCTCACACCTGCCCTTGTTGGCAGGTGGAAGTTTGGAGAGAGAGAACTGCCAGACAGCTCGCAGTGAGGTTCTCATTCTACCGCATTGTCGACGCCAACGGCAATTAAGTGTTTTTCAAGTTTTGTGCAAACTTGGCACGTGTGTGTGCAACGCCGTGATGTGATTCACAATTTGATGTCACAAAGTTTTCACACAGAGCGGTTCTGAAAACAAGCAGATTGCTAGCTTACAGGATATGTGCGCTTGGTGTAACCAATTCAATCTATGATAAACATTTACAGTCTTCTGGTTAAATAATAACAGAAACCATCATTCGATATTTATTGATCAATGAAAGATATTTTCAGATCGACACTGCTCCTCGAAGAGTAGGACTGCTTTGCGTGCAGCAAAATCCCATCAGCGGCTCCAATACTTCCGCTTATGGGCGCATTTTTAAAATTGCCGCCCAGGGGACAAAAGCACTCTGGCATAAACTGGAGCGTTTGAGAATAGCTGCATTTGCCATTTAGCTTTTGTACCAAGCGCGAAACATAGTTTCTTGCTGTCTGTGGATAATGAATGGTACGTGGTGGTTTTGTGAGGAAAGGTTTCACTTATCAGTGCGCACTTGAGCAATGCGGCAAGGTAGATGAAAGAGAGGAAGGTGCGAATAAAAGAGGCAAGATAGAATGGGATGCCTTAGTGGAAGGAAGTCTTCTGATTAATTTGGACACTGTATGCCACCGAAGGAGAGTACAAAGGCCAGAGAAAGAGAAACGTTTTTGTGAACCTTAAGAAGAGGAGCATTATTTTTTTCTGTTTCCGTGGCTACTTAATGTTGGCGGCGTCGTATAAGTGCCGATGCAAGTACATTTTAGTGTTTGGAATGTTGTGTAATGTTGTGTGAACCTTTGTGCCTCAACTCTCCTCAGTCCTACGACTGCTTGCTTACAGAGAAAACACGGCGTTGGTATCTTTGTCTACCGGGCTGAAGCAACAATTTTAGAGAAGCGCCTATTTATTATGAGCAGCTATAGTTACATGCAGCCTCAGCCATCGATTTTTTTATTTTTTTAACGCGAACTTGTGCACAGTTTTTGCCCCAACTAAGAGTTGCTATGTGGCGTGAACTGAACAGGGCGTAAGGAAGTGAGGCAAAAAGAGGCTGTTTTTCTTTTTAAAAGGACTTAGCAGAGGTCTCCTTAATTAAAAAAAATGAAACTGAAAACTAAGAAAATAGATGCTCAGGCAGCATGTGATTAAGTATAGCAGCCAACTTTAAAGAGACGCTTCTCCGCAATTGCTTGTAGAGCAGGAAGGCAAGGGTTCATAGGACTGTGGACAGGCGAGACACAAAAGCTCTTTCGCTTTCCAAGAGAAACTCACATGCACTCAATGTCGTAAGCAGGTAAATACTTCTCGCGAACATAAATAAAGTACGGAAAGGTGAATGAAATAATTTTAGTTTTTTTTTTAGTTCGCGCAACCGTTTCTCGCTCTTTCGCTGCATTATTAATTGTCACCGGCTCACATGCACTGTTCACATTACGAATGAAATCCTACTTAGAGCGGGCCACAAAGGCTTGACGGAAGTGTAGCAAATCACGGACGGTTTATTGCATGCCAGAATGTTTTCGCCCTCTGGGCGGAGTTTTTTAAAATGCGTCCATAATATGCAAGCATGACGCTCTTGCGAGATTTTTCTTCTGGCAATGGAGTCCTTGCCTCCCTGAAAAAATTTTGTTTGTAATGCTCTGTCGTCACTCACTTAACAGCAAATTGTCCTTTCTTTTTACGCAACCAGGACAGCAGACATTTTTGGCATAAGCCGCCTGTGTTACACAATGTACAGCTTTATGCGTAGAAGCTTGCTGGCCAATCATTCTCGCAAAATGAAAAGACAAACTACTTACTGAAAAATTTGATGCGCCTAGTGGCCAGCCATCAATGCCGGGTCTCACTCCTCCGAATTCTGCCAACCTGTGCCATGAAATTGCTTTTCTCGCATAACCCACAAACAGTAGTACGCGGAGTCCCAATAATGCGGGTCTAATGCGCATCTGTCACCCTTACCCATTATGAAAACATGATAAATATGAAAGTCATTGACAAACTTGTAAAATTTTCTTTTCCATCTTGAATTAACTCAGATATTCGAGAACAGGGTCGCGAACGCCAGAGCGGGGATAAACCTCGTACATGGTGTTTCGCCCAATACTTTATGAACTGAAAAAATTGGCTTTTTGAGAAAGAAGAGAGCTTTTTTGAGCATTGCATTGTGAGCGGTGTAGGACATCAGAATACAGCTAAGGCGTGCTAACTAGCAGGCCGGTTTGCTAATATTGAATATTTCACTTTTTAACCGTTACCATTAGGCTCCTTAATTATTGAGAGGCATGTAGCGCACCCTAAGTAATATCCGTTTTTAGAATTTGAAAAAAAAAAACGCGGTTACTCTCGGCGCTGTGGCCCAACAAGTTTTGGCTATTCCGACAAGTTAGATGCAGAAGAGAGTATGTTTTGCTACAAGCTTCTTGAAAGTGCATGTCTTTTGGCGTGATGTAGCCAAATTGTGTTGGGTTACAGCGCCCATGGTAACTACGTTTTCGAAATTCTGAAAACTGAGAAGTATATTAATTACAATGGGCTACACGACCACCACGTGTCATTTAAAAAAAAAGGTTCTCTAACGTGGCGACGTGCTCGTGCCCGTTTTGCTAAGTTTTGAATGCGAAAATTTTGAGCTTTGTGAACGAAAATCTCTCGTAGATAGCGGCGCAGTTTTTTTGGTCTTGACTCGCCCTGTAGTTAGTAAGGAAACTTGCTCTGGGCGTAATGATTATCAGTTTGTAAAAAAATGCCGAAGACAGCGCCACTTGAAAAAGTTCATATATCGGGCCTCAATTCATCCCACCGGAAACACCTAAAAAGCTCAAAATTTTCAAATCCGATGAGCGTCTCTCTTTCTAATGTTCGTGCTAGTTCTTGTTTACTTTGTATCAGGGCATACTACTGAAAAACGCTACTGATTGCAAGTATATCCCCATACCTGCCTCGATTTGAAAATCATGAATAAAAACATCTCGATTTTTATTATTATTCTGAAATAAAGCTCCGCAAATTCGTCTAGCGTGTAGCTTAAAAAAGAAATTGTCAGATTTTTGAGATAGATTCGCAAGAGTAACAGTGTGAGCACATTTACGGTTACCATTAGGGGATAGGGCATGAGGATTTTCTTGTAAATATCAAGTGATCAGTGAATATCGAAAATTAACAAGTCGTTAAAGGCACTTCAAAACAGCCCGATATAGTTTTCCAGTAAATGTATGCATTGAATGAAATTCTTACCTTTTCGCATGTAATAAATCGACGCCAGGAATAAACGCCTCGTGACGAAAAGAACAGGACAAAAGGCACCTTACAATGCAGCTGCTTTCCAACACCGTCTTTGTGCTGCGCAGTCACAGACAACAAGACCTTATATGGGTGAGTGGAACGAGAACGAAAGATCATGGAAGACAGTTGGGCTAGTTGGTGTGTATTCGTTAGTGACTGCGACATTGCAAGGAAAGAAAAACTACAAGGACGAGCGAAAGCTTTCAACTGATACTGCACTTCTGGGAGAATGTATTTACACCTCCGCTAGGCTAGAAAACAACGATCTTTGACACTTGCACCAAAACACGCAAAGACAGAGCAGGAGGCTCAGTTCGACATTCGAGACTTACTGGTGCTATCTCGGGTGCCGCGCTGTTTGGACTGTGGGCGCCCGGTTCGATCAATAAGAAGCTGATGATGTTGATCTGTTTATGCCGTGCTGCTTGATGTCCTGACCTCAGCGATAGCCGTTCTCGCATGGCGTACTTGTCCTGCTTGGCGTCGTAGCGTGAGCGCCATGCGGGATGTGTACCACTTGCCGTCCTCTACCGGCCTATGCAGTGATTTTACTCCCACTTATCACCCCCGACTCTTCTTTCTTTGCTAATTTATGAAAAAAACTTAAATTGTAGGGTTATGCGCGCCGAAGTGACACACAGCTGTTTGCGAAGCCGTTCTGAAGCGCTCCGGATTAGGTTAAATGAAGTTAACGTGAGCCAAGATCTCACAGCTCAAGAGCGTTGCCAGAGAAAGGCGGCCACTGCGGGCAGGGTTCGATTCCGCTGTGTTGCGGTCGGTCGCCGAAGGATGAAGCCACTGAGCCACGATGGCGGCATCGCTAACTTTAGCAGCCATAATTCAGAGTTCGACAGTAACCCGTATGGGGAAGGAAATGAATACTATAGTACGAAAAGGAGCCCTCCCCAAGAACACGAAATTAAAGCACGGCTACATAGCAGGCGTTTCAGGAAAGACTTTAAGTAGTTCTCAAAAATAGGCTTTTCGGGGTACAAATATGCCTTTGCGACATAGTATTGCCAGTGTTGCCGGACACCAGAAAACCGGTCAACCGTTTTAAGTAGTAAGCTGGTCAACTAATTTTTAATAATTATATTTATAATATTGGAGTTCGAGCTTAGTTGCAATTAGGCATTTGCAACCGCTCGCTAGTGATAACCATGTCAGTTTTTAGAATTTCCAATACGCGGTTGCCTTGGCGCCTGTGGCTCGGCAAAATTTGGCTTTTTCGACAAGTTGGCTTTTCGAAAGCGCATGCATTTCGGCACGATGTAGCCAAATTTTGTCGATTCACAGCGCAGAGGATAATCGCATTTTTAACATTTAAAACAATTCAGTGCAATGTGGAAACTCGCACATATAGTGTGGACGGCCACAGTCCTTGTCCCAGCGGTTCTGCTTAGCAGGCCGGCGTTCGCAAGCGCGCACCCGAGCTTCGTCAGCTTCGTCTTCTTCCTCTCCTTCGGCAGCGCTAGGCGCTGAGGCAGCAAACCCCAACTCTCTTTCTTACAATACCCCCGGGGTGAAAAGGCGCCATCCTGGCGGCCTAAGGGCACGAGACGACAGCTGGGTCGTAGTAGGGCTTCTGACGGTCTAAGTGCACAATTTCACGGCCGCGGCAGCGATCGTCAGACGAAGGCGTGATGGGCTCCACAAGACAATTAATTGGCGATGTCTGCTGAACAACACGATAGGGGCCCTGGTATTTGCTCAGCAGTTTTGTAGACTGTCCTGGGCTGGAGGAGGGCACCCAAAGCCAAACCAGGATTCCGGAAGATAGGCCGGCGGCAGACCGGGAGAAGCGGCGCAGGAGCTGTTCTGACGGTGCTGGTCGAGTGACGTAAAGGAACAGGCGAGTTGACGGCATTCTTCGGCATGCGCAGCGGCCTGGGAGACGGTTGTAAATTCGGACGAATCGGGGCGGTAAGGGAGTATGGTGTACATGATGGAGGAAGGCTCGCGTCCGTACAGAAGAAAATACGGGGAAAAACCAGTAGTGGCTTGCGTTGCAGAGTTGTAGGCGTATGTAACGAAAGGTAGAACGCGGTCCCAGTCTGAGTGATCGGCAAAAATGTACTTGGCCGTCATGTCACCGAGGGTCCGGTTGGAGCGCTCGGTCATGCCGTTCGTCTGCGGATGGTACGAAGACGTCGTGCGATGAACGATATGACACTCCCGAAGGAGGGCTTCCACGACGCAGAACAAGAAGACGCTACCCCGGTCACTGAGCAATTCCTGAAGCGCACCGTGGCGAAGAATGTGGTTCTGAAGTATGAAACCGGCTACGTCAGAGGCTGTCGCAGCTGGCAACGAGGCAGTTGCGGCATTGCGCGTGAGATGATTAATAGTGACGATGATCCAGCGGTGCCCTTCGGCAGTGATGGGAAGAGGGCCATAAAGGTCAATTCCAACACGGTCGAATGGCCGGGCGGGACACGGTAAAGGTTGCAGAGGAGTAGGTGAGTGCGGTGGTGGGTTCTTGTGACACTGACATTAAAGGCAAGAGCGTACGTACTGGCGGACGAAACGGTACATGCTCCGCCAATAATACCGGAGGCGTAGCCGGCTAAAAGTTTTTAGCAGACCGGCATGTCCGCATTGCGGGTCATAATGGTAACTGGCACAAATGGCGGAGCGGAGATGCCTTGGAATCACGAGCAGCCATTTGCGACCATCGGGGAGGTAGTTCCGACGGTACAGCAGCTGGTCACGCACAACTAAGTGATGGGCTTGACGACGGAGCGCTCTAGCAGGGAGACGCGCTGAGCGGTTGGCTAGGAAATTCAGAAGAGAAGTAATCCAAGCATCCTTCCGCTGCTCAGAAGTCATATCAATAGTGTCAAGAAAAGGTGTGAGGCCGGAAATAGATGGTGGGTCAGGCTCAGAGGTCACAGGGGAGTGCGAGAGAGCGTCGGTCACCGAAGTCACAGAAGTCACAGAAGTCGGAGGTGTCACGTTTCAACTTCTTAACACCCAGACAGCGGTCATAAAATGGACATTGGGTTGCCTGGCAAGATTCTCCAAGGCCGTTTCCATGGCCGTGTACATAAGTTGGTGGTGCATAACTCATGCAGAGGGTGGCGATATAATGTGGAAAGCCGGTGGCTACGGCGGCAGCATCCACAGTCTGCTCACTTGAACTGGTGAAGAAAGAGCACCAGACCATATAAACCACAACAAAGAACGAAGACGAGACACCAATTCAAGTATGCACCAACTAGCCCAAAAAGAGGTGTTAATGCAATTTGGTCACGGAGGTCGAGGTGTGCCAGTTAAGTAATTACTCGACGAGCGGGCGCGGCTGCGTTGGTAAACGGTGCACTGCGACGCCTGTGCGTTCGAGCCTCTGAAAAGGGCCTCTCGTCTTCTCCTGTGCTTAAGTGGAGCTTCCATACTGCGCTCGCATACAGCGCTGTGGCGTGAACACCAGGCCATATGGGCAGCGCACAGTGGCCAGCGTTGCTCTACGACCGATTAACACAGCCTATTAACACAGCTGCAAGGTCAGCAGCTGGAAGAGCGGCGAGAATACGTCGGGAATGTCTCTAGCGGGCAGTTCGCGAACAACGTGCATGTGATCAAATCCCAAGTGATTGGTCATTATTGACACAACTAAAAGTCCTCAGCTACGGATCTGGGAACAGGCAGCCCTTTAAAAAGTGCTGAGGTGCTAAGTTTCAGTGCTTTTCTCTCTTGTCGTCATGCTTATATATAACGCAAGATTCCTGTAATCCTCAGTTTCTGCTTCGGTGAGAACCACGCAAGGTCGGAATGTCTGAACCCACATATGACTCGGCCCCTCGCTACCCTAGGGTTCGCTACTGGAGCAAACTCAACGCAGTACAACCTAACGGAGGGCAACACAGTCAAAGATATATCAATAAGAAGACAAGACACCAAAGCGGTGAGCTTCACTGGTAAGAAGTCAGAAGCCATCACTTTTGCCGATTTATAAGGTGGTGGGGTATCAGACAAGCGCCGGTTAGAAGAGGTCGGTGCCCTGCTTGTTACCACCGATCCGCCTATATGATGCATTCGGCAGCAGGGCACAGTGGGGCGAGCGAGCAACTTTGCAGGCGTGGCTGGGCGTACGACGTTGAGGACTCGAATGGAGGCTTGGTTTACAGATAGCGACGATTGTGTGCGCAAGGGCAGCACTCCATGTATGGGGCCGGCTCATCAAGAGCAGGATTAATGATGCCTGACCACCGGGAATTGGTGGGGTAGCAGTGAAAGAGGCATAAGTGGCGGCTTCAGGGTACAAACGGACAAAGTTGGCGGTACAGATTCGGTGCAGAATGGGATCCGGTGGCTCACGCGTCAAATGTAGGGCGAGCTTGTGTCACATTCGATGAGGGTTGAATGTTGAAAGAGAAAGCCTAGGCCGAGGATGAGGTTATGAGCGCAGTGCTCAAGGACAGTAAAGGGTAGTGTGGCGGCCGGAGAAGGACGAATTCGAAGAAAACGTTGCCAGGATTCAAAGGAATCAAATAAATTTTTTGGCTTATAGTAATAGGGACCTTTCATTGTGACTTTGCGTGCTCTTTCGTACCAGTCTTTCTCAAATCGCACTAAGAAAATATTTATGAAATATATAAGGTTTAAGGAAAGAGCCGTGACTACATGCAATAAAACTTTTCGACAACAACTAGAAATCGCTATCGCACCGTTATAACCTTAGCACAATTCAAGTAAACGCCACCAGCTGCACCTCTTGATGAATGCTTGAGGGGAGAAGGCTATCAGAAGTACTGCTTAGCATTTGGTTACGAATTAAGCTTCGTCTCACTTTGATATGCATAGTTAGAACCTCGATGGCAAAGACAGTAGTGGCGACGGCCAAAAACGCCAGGAATATGCAAAAGAAAGACGCTAGGTCTGCGAATTTAAAAGGCTGCAATTCAGTAGTTTTTCGCTCAGGATTTTCTGCAGGCATTTCCGCTAACTGGTGTTATGTAGGTAAACGCAGAAGAGAGGCTTCTTTAACTGTACTGATTAATTCGTGAAATTCATTCACATGAGGATAATTTTTCTGAATTGCGAAGCTTAAAAAAAATGGTGTTATGGTGATCTCGAGATTCAACCAGGTTTCTTTCCTCATGCAGATCAACCCACCGTGGAGAAGAGAAAACGTAGCAGATACGGTCATTTCAGTGAGCGTAAATTGGACATGCAGTATATGAATCAGTCGTAAGGCGTGATTTACCGAAATTCTCCTGAATAGACAAGCTCCGTTTCCTGCTAACAATGTTGTCACAAGCATTGAGTTTCAAATGCATATGCTGTAGCGTTCCTTGAACGACACAATGTGCAACGCGATTTTCATCAAGGGCAAGCTCCAGCTTTCCTAAGGTGTCTATGGCGCCCGGGAAATCGCGGACGGCCAGTTTAGATGCCAGCTCACTCCAAAAGAAGATGTAGAATGGAAGTATTCCAAGCAGCCAGAAGCTACAAACAATACCAGAAACGAAAGCTCGTCTTAGGCGAGGAATAGACGATATGCGAAATTGCTTGGCGGTCTGGCAACATCGCGCCCACAACTTCCGGTTTCCATCTTGGCTCGGTCGAGCTCGTCGGGCTGGTGCATCGTTTGCTATGCGTACTTTCTTCTTGCGAGTGGAATTTCAACAGGCAAGCTTCAGCTGGGGCGCTATGCCGGAAGGCCCGAGTTTGGCGCTCGCCCGAGTTTCATCCGAGTTTGCGATGACGGCAGTCAGTGAACGAAGATAGCGCGGAACGTGCGCAGGCGGCGGACAATAAAATGTAGAGATAAAGCCACGTAAAGGCGATACAAGCGCACCCTGCGCGCCTTTTTCACACTTCAAACACAATACACTGCGCAATACCAGGCCCGCAGCGCTACCTGAAGTTATCAGCGCCATATCAGCAATCGCGAAATCGTGACTTCTCTGCTATCTATCTGCACACTCGCCGCTAGCTGTTTGACACGCCTTTTCGGGCGCGTCAAAGGAGTGTCTTCTCTTTCAGGCTCTATCTGTCTCTCCGTTTCCGAAGACGAACAGTGCCCACTAGGTGCACTCTTGTATCAACCCTTTCTCTTCTCTCGAATACGTTAAAAGGCAACATATAATATTATGAACATTTTGTTCATTTCCAAATGTATTTTAAAATCTGAATCCAATGAAGCGTTGTTGAAAAGCATAGCTTTAGGAAATTAACAAAGATTTGACACTTTCTGCCGCTAGAGGCGATAGTGAGGCCATTGCTTGCAGCGTGGCTTGCATACGAACTAGAGCGGCAGCCCACCGTGCCGAAAACGAGAGAGCTCCTGCGCTGACACGCCGCCGGTAGCGCTGCCTTGGACTGGAAAGAAAGTCTGGGCAACTACTATACGTTGAATCTGTCTTATTTTTCGGCCATTGCGATAATATATTTTATTGTGTCGTATATCAAAATATAACAGTCATGCATCTTCTGGCTTGCATAATAAACAAAAGCAAAAAACTGATCTTCACTGCACCCCCGCGTCACTGCTGCTCTCTGCAGTGACCTCAGGTGGAGCTCTGCGCTGCTACGGCCGCTGCCGCACCCCGCTTTGGCCAATCATTGCGTTTAGTACGCTCTTGGCGAATCTCAGCGGTAGAAATTGGCCGGGCGAGCGGCTGTGATGCGGTGTGAGAAAAAAAAATGCTGCTTGGCTGTATTCAATGATTCATTACGTATGCCTGTTGTGTGTGACGCCTCTTTAGTGCACTGCGGATGCGAAGAGCGTGCTACCCAGCGACACAACTCATCCTATGTCATCAGACGCTGCCTAAAAGCTGTGAAGGGGGTGGCGCGCGTATCTGCGTAGTATTTGTTAACGTCGCGCACTTCAAGGTTTTGCGGACTGGTGTGGTCCCTAACGTCGATCGCCGTTGTATACCGCAGGGACATCGCATTAATATCATTCGGGCAGGTGAGGGATCCTGTTTGTAATAATGGAATCGGACTTATAACAGAGAAAGGTGTTACGGTTGTGAAGTACGCAGTGCTTGCGTGCTGGAAATTACAAACACTTTATTGCACTGGGTCTGGAGCAGCGATCGTTTGTCGATCCCAGATGTGTTTGACACGTTGATGCAGACCTTTATCACCGATGAAAGGACGGCCAAGCCAAACACCTGTGATGCGATGGTGTTGGAGTAGGACGTGCTCCAAGCACCGGTTCGTCGTCGTGCTCCGTGTTTGACGCCTTGCAAGCAGGTGTGACGCGCCTTCAGCGTTGTGCTGTGTCTTACGTGGTTGCAACAGGCTATAGTGTTGTGCAATTTTGGTATGCGAGCGAAGAAATCGGCGGCGTTCGCCACGTTGCGTGTCCTTCGCAGAGGTGCTTAGATTTAGAAGCGATGACGTCCGTTTTGCCTGTTATATTTCGATGGTCAACATCGTCGATGTCTGTCAGCAATCAGCACAGCCGCGCAGCATACCTGTAGCCGGCAGGGATGTGGGGAGTGGCCCACCCATAGCGCGTACGCCTATAATTTATGTACGGCACGCCGGGGGCGTGACCAATGGTTTTGATTGACATGTGAACTCGGAGCTAAACTCGTGAACGGTTAAGTGCCCCGAATTCATCTGGGGACTGTCATGGCGGCGGCAGCAGCAGCGTGTGTAATCGCTTCCTCTGACGGCAAATGTCAGTACGGCCGGCTTGACCCGTTTACTGCCTTGGCCGACGACGAATTCCAGCGACATTTTCGCCTCTCCAAAAAACCGGTACGATGGTTGTGTAAATAGTTAGGTGACGACCCACGCCTGCGGAGAGTGCGTACCTGCCTTCATTCGCTTTCGGTCGAAGAGCAAGTCCTCTGCGCCCTCCGGTTCTTCGCGACCGGGAGCTTCCAGGGGAGCGTCGGCGCAGACCGCTTTATTGGACGCCACCAAAGCAATGTGAGCCGCTGTGTGAGGGACGTCTCCGAAGCGCTTATCGACGCGGCTGTGCAGAAGCGGTGGCTCGCTTTGCCCACGACTGCGGCCGAGCGTGCGTATGTGTAGGAGCGTTTCCTTCTGCGCGGCGGCATCACAGACGTCGTGGGATGCGTCCACGGGACCTACATTGGCGTAAAGGCCCCTTCGAAGTCCAGCCCTGACATGGTGAAGGCCAACTATTTCACGAGGAAGGCACATTATGCATTGGACATTGCAATCAGTAAAAAATAATTGTTCTCGCCAAGTCCTTTGAGCTACTCTACAGTACAGTGCCAAAGTCGGTCCCAGACTCTTTTGGCGAAGACTGGATCAGCCGCTAACTGGTTCCACAGAACAATTCATAACATGCCAGGTACCTTAAGAGAGGGCCACAAAAAAAAGTGGGCTCCTCGGCAACGGCGAAACCGAAAGTTGCAGATGGCCACTTCTTAATTGGGCCACTGCAGAGCACTCACCACTGTGCTAATTAATTAAATCCGACGAATGAATGTCATATTTCGCACAAACCTCTCACTTGTATCTAAAAAGTATAGTCACAATGCTGCAGAATCGGGAAGATAACCGCCACTGCTGACCAAAAGCCGGTGCGAGCTCATTGACAACGAATTTCGGACAGCTCACATTAACGCGGTATGCATGAAATGAACAGATGCATGCAGTTCATTTCAGAACACGGCATAATATTGTCACGTTGTAGTGACGGCAGTCCAGCAGTCAGGAAGACACCAACCAGTCTTGGAAACGAAGCTCGTTATTTGGGCTGACTTGCGCCCGCAAAAGAACTGAATCACTCGGCGGCGGCGTAGAAAGAGAAGTTTATTTTATCTGTCATAGCATAGAAAATACAACAAAACAGATGAACTTAATTCTCTGATCATTCAAGCACATGCGCAGTGACGCAGCACTGAGCATGTCAGTAATGCAGTAAAAATGCCGATACTCGACCGCCGCGCAGGACGATAAAGTATGTCGATCATTTGCGCAAGAACTCAGCCTCGCTCATTGACAGAGCGTCCATGCATGCTTGTTCAAAGAGGCGCGTGCGCAGGCGCTGCAACATTGGGAACATTGTTCTTTGCGGACGCCCATTTAAGGATGCCACTCCACGCTGCCGCCACAAAACGAACATGCCGACACACAAGAGCATATTTTGAAACACTTCGGGAGAACTAGTGCGCGCTTCCAGGCGGGTTAAAAACATGCGTGACACTAATGTCCAAAAAGTGCGCGCAACTACACACTCAAACATTGCGTGCTGCAAAGTTTCAAGCAGACCGCACTGCGGGCATCGGGCGGAGGGCGCCACGCCCCACGCCGCAAGGCGGTCTCTTGTGGGCAGGACCCGCCAGCCTCGCAGCCAGCCGAAGTCCCTGACATCTGCAGGAAGCGTAGCTGAGGTCAGTTGGCGCCAGCGTGCCCGTCTCGTTTTCTGGAGTTGTTCGCGGGTCAGCGCAGCGACCGTTAGTGCTTCACACATTCTGGAGGGTGGGGTTTCATCAACATCCAGATCGGGCACGCTGGCAGTCAACGACGTCAGTGTGCGACGCACATTAACGAAAAATGCCGGCGGCTGCTCGGCTGTAGGGCCAACCACGTGTTGTGAAAAAAACACGTTACGCGCTGTACCCAGAAAATATGTGAGGAGTGTTCTCCCGGGATAGTCTGGGTTGCGTACAAGATCTCGTACTCCTCGCAAGGCGAGCACATTGCACATGGTGCGGATACAAGGTATACCAAACCCACCCATGTACGATGGAAGGCGCATGAACATTCGTGACACAAGTTCGGTTTTGCCCGCCCAAACGAAAGAGCCACAGGCCGAGGTTAGCCTGCGCGCAAACGTGCGCGGTGGGTTTGCGACGCGGGCGACAAAAAAATATGCGGCTAGGATTGTGGACTTAACTATATAGCAGCGCTCTGCCATTGAAAGGCGGAAAGTTGACGCCACCGAGAGGCGTTTCTCAGCGTTCGTGCGGAGGTTAGTCCAGGTTTCGCGGGCTACTTCTCCGCTGGCGAGGAATACTACTCCCAGGACTTTCACTCCCTGCACCCACTCCACCTCGCCCGCAAGGTTCGGTGTGAAGGTGCCAAACCTTAGTGCCTTGCTTTTTTCCCTGTTCAATAGGGCCCCAGATATCTCGCTGTACTCGAGAAACAGCCGCGAAAAAGCGGCGTAGCTATCCTCGTCCTTGAGGAAAAGCGACACGTCATCGGCGTAGGCCGATACCTTGATTTGGCCCTGGCCAGGCAGAGGGAAGCCGCGTATGGATGGGCTGTCGTTAATGCGCCGGATGAGTGGATCCAGGCACAACACGAAGAATGTTGGGGAGAGAGGGCATCCTTGCCTTATGCCCCTGGTGACTGAGAAGGGAGCGCTCTGGTGGCCGTTTACGGAGAGACGAGCATTCAGGTCTGCGTAAAGTAAGCGCAGCCTGCTGACAATTTGCGGAGGGAATCCGAAGGCTTCAAGGACTCCGAACAGATACGAGTGTTCCACCCGATCGAATGCTTTCGCCTGGTCTAGTGAAACAAAGCACCCGCTGAAGCCCGTCCTGCTGGCAAATGTGAACAGGTCTCTAGTGAGTGCCAATGCATCAAACACAGAGCGGTCAGGCACGCTGCTGGTTTGAGCCCGGTGGATTAGGTGAGGTAGGATCGTCCGCATTCTTGTGTTCAGTAAAGATGTGACTATTTTGTAATCTGCGTTTAAGAGGCTTATGGGCCGCCATGCTTGCGGGTCGGAGGGGTCACCGCCCGCTTTCGGAATGAGTATGATGCGACATTCGCGGAAAGAGTTTGGACGTAACCCATCCGCGAGGAAGCCGTTGACCATCTTCAGGAGCGCTCCTTGGATCTCGTAAAAAAAGTTTGAATAAAAACTTGTTGGAATGCCGTCTGGACCGGGGGCAGAGGCTGCATTCATACTCTGCAGGATGGCGTGCAGCTCTTGGCTTGTGGCTGGTGCGCAAAGGTTGTCATGCAACTCTTCAGCTACTCGTGGCAAGTTTCCAAAAAAACTTTGTAGAAGCCCGTCATAACCATCTTGAAGATGCAGCCAACTGTCCGTAGAGAACAGGTTCGAAAAGTGGCTTGCGAAGATCGTGCAGATATCGGCCGTGGTTTTGCTTTGGGTGCCGTCTGGGAGTGTCACGAAAGGCACAGTAGCGGGAGCGAATTCCTCTGCCGTGCCTGCGCGTACGTGTCGTAGCACAGCCGGGTCTGATATCGGCCGCCCGAGCTGGTGTGCACGACTAGCTGCCCGTGATGACTGGCAGAGCAACACGTGGTAACGTGCTTTAAGTAGACTCAGGTAATCGCTCATGGCAAAGGTTAAGGGTGCTCCCCTTTGCACTATACGGATGCGCTTGAGGGTGTCATTCAGTGCATGAGTTACCCGGCGTCTGCGGTCTTGACCGGCCGCCACCAGGGTTGCTTGCCAACGAGCCTTGAGTGTGTCCCATGAATCAGTCGCAACGAAGCTCCTGCACGATGCTGCCAACGCCGTACGCAGCGACGCCACGCTTTCCGGGTCCGCTAGTAGGCTCGTGTCCATGCGCCACGTAACAGTACGTGGGGTGTCCTCACCAAAGTCGAGCCTGACTGACAAGGGGTGGTGATCGGAAATCACCGGCGTGCCTGCAGGGAACGCGAGAACTTCGCAGCTAACGACAAAAGAAGCGAGCTCTGGTGGAAAATAGAATTTGTCTATCCGACTCGCTGACTGTGCTCTCTCAAACGTCGCTCCAAAGGCATCCCCGTGAAGCTGCACCCACGCGTCAGACAAGCGGAACTGAGTCACGAGATCGCGGAGCGCGGGGGCACCGCAATAACGGCGACCGTGACCCTGTCCGCGGACGTCACGGTCGATGTTAAGTACACAATTGAAGTCACCGACGATGAAAGTGGGGTAGGGATCAAGGAGGAATGAGTCGAGGCGCTCAAAAAAATCAGAACTATTAGTCCGCCGTGCTGGCGCATATACAACCAACTCACGTACCCGCCGCTGGTTTAGTGTGAAGTCGACCGCAAGAGTGCGGCCGTCCAGCCCGAAAGTGCAATGAGCACCCGCGCGCAGGCAGGGGTTTACAAAAACGACACCAACACCGCACATATGAAAATCAGTCAACGAAAAATAAGCAAAAACAGAAAACCGGGTGGTGAAATTCAGCACATCAAGTGAAGTACGGAAGTTGCATTCCTGTAAAAACAGGATGTCGACGCCCCTAGCCCTGGCAAAGTGCATCACCTCTCTCTGTCTGTCTACGGATTGAAATCCCCGAACATTCAGGGAGAGGAGATGCACAACCGCCATGACTGCCAAGAGCACCGACGGCATAGCATACAACCTAAAGAGCGCTGCCATGGGCGGCGCTTGGCGCGCGCGGCACTTTTTTGCTAGAACGTTCGTTAACAGTCCCTTCGGATTCCGATGATTGGGGGTGGGCACGTTTGAAGTCTGGTCGGGAAAAGTCCATGTTTTCGGGGCCGTCGGCGCTTGTGGCCTCGCTCACCGGTTCCTGCGTGGTCTTGGCGACGCTCGCAGCTGAAGCCGATGCCGACGCCAGGGTCGCCGATGGGAGGGTGTGGCTGGCTGGTGACTGGAAGCGCGCGTCGTCCGCACCTCCAGGAGTCGTCGTTCCTGACACCTGGCCGCACGTCAAGTCGCCTGTCAGGCGAAGCGGCGTGACTTTGTCCGGTACGTCCACCAGGTCGCCCGACGCCACGCTCGACTCATCGCCGCTGCTGCTCTCGGTGTTGAAGGAAGCTGTGCGGCCACACGCCGCGCCGATGTGGCCGTCCTGCGCGCAGCGGGAACACACCTTCCGGACGCCTCGGTAGTCAAACATGACGCGGTGGCCCTGGACGGTCAAGAAGTTCGGCACCGCCTGCTTCATCTCGATCCGGACCACGCGCGTCCCGTTGCCGACGTGACGACGGCCCTTGAGGACGGGGTGGGTGATGTCCAGCACCTTGCCGAAAGAGCTCAGTGCCGCTGCCAGCGCCGCGTCTCCCACGAACAGCGGCACACGAAAAGCCGTCACGTGGACCACGGCAGGACCCACGCAGGCTACTGGGACGGAAGTGCCGTTCACGTTGAAGGCGCCTTCCACGAGCATCTTCTCCGCCGCCGCAGCCGAGGCCATGGCGACGCAGAACTTCATGCCTCCATGGTGCTGGAGGCTCTCTAGCCCTTTCGGGCCGACAACCAACTCGATGCCGTCGACGATGTCGTCAGCTGTCGCGTCGGATGTAACTGTGAACGAAAAACAGTGCGCCTTTGGGGGCGGCGCACGGAACACCGGAGGGGCAGCAGGTCCCGGGCCTCCCATGACGTCACGGGCGGCCGACTGGGCTGCTGCTTGAAGGCCAGGAAGTTGCCCGAGCACCGGCAAAGGCACGGCGCCTGGGCTGGGAGGCTGGTTGCGGATCCTCGGGGTCGCAGTGGATCCGAGGCCCGCCTGCACTTGTCAAAACTTCTCAGCAAGCCAGCGCCGAAAAAACTTCGCTGGTTCTGGACGAGCTCGGGCAGCAACAAACGTGCTCGTCGGTCGTCGATCTACGAATGCCCGCTGGTCGCGGCATCGCTCAATTTAAAGCCGGCAAGGAAACTTCCAGATAACAGGACAAGGTCATCTACAGTAATCTAGAAAAACCTAGATGCAGCCTTTCATGGCTGCAATCAATCGAGATTAGTCTGGTCGCTTCTCGCGTCACGAACAAAAGTGATAACAACCCTTTCCTGCAGCCTTGAGCGCGAACGAAGAAACAATACAATGATACGTGGCATTACCCCCCTTCCAAAGAAGCATCGTCTCGATGCTTTAAAATGAAAATAAACACGGAAAATGAAAACTTCGAGTCCTTTAGCGTTCATAATATGGCTTCAGGCGTACGACATGTACGACTTCCGGGCGTGTGCGGCGTCGCTGAGATGCTGTCGTGCCGTCGGGGATGACTTCATAGTCGAGGTCACCGATGCGACGGACAACCCTGTACGGGCCAAAGTAGCGTCGCAGCAACTTTTCACTCAATCCACGGCGGCGAACTGGCGTCCATATCCAAACACGATCACCTGGCTTGTAATGCGTGTCTCGTCGGCGGAGATTGTAGCGTCGGGCGTCGGTGCGCTGCTGGTCTTGAATGCGAAGCCGCGCAAGTCTTCGGGCTTCCTCGGCGCGATGAAGGTAGGCGGCGACGTCGAGGTTGTCTTCGTCGGAAACGTGCGGGAGCATTGCGTCGAGTGTTGTCGTGGGCTTTCTGCCGTATACCAGCTGGAATGGGGTAAACCTGGTTGTCTCCTGGACGGCAGTATTATAAGCGAAGATCACGTAGGGCAGAATGGAGTCCCACGTCTTGTGTTCGGCGTCGATGTACATGGAGAGCATGTCTGCGATGGTCTTGTTCAGACGCTCTGTGAGTCCGTTGGTTTGTGGATGATAGGCAGTGGTCCTCCGATGGCTTGTCTGGCTGTAGTTTAAAATGGCTTGCGTCAGCTCCGCTGTAAACGCTGTTCCTCTGTCTGTGATGAGCACTTCCGGGGCGCCGTGTCGCAGGAGAATTTGTTCGACAAAAAATTTTGCGACTTCTGTTGCGGTACCACTAGGCAACGCTTTTGCTTCGGCGTAGCGGGTCATGTAGTCGGTGGCCACGATGATCCACTTGTTTCCTGATGAAGAGGTCGGAAAGGGGCCGAGGAGGTCCATCCCTATTTGCTGAAAGGGCTTAGTTGGTGGTGGTATGGGGTTCAGGAGTCCGGATGGTCTAGTCGGAGGCGTTTTGCGTCGCTGACACTCACGGCACGTTTTCACGTAATGGGAAACGTCGGTAGCTAGCCGTGGCCAATAGTACTTCTCCTGGATGCGGTGCAACGTGCGAGCAATCCCGAGATGTCCTGCAGTCGGCTCATCATGACATGCCTGCATAATTTCTTTCCTGAGATTTTTGGGCACGACAAGAAGATGCACTGTCCTGTTCGGCGCGAAGTTCTTCTTCAGGAGGACATTATTGTGAAGGACGAAGGACGACAGTTGCCTCTTGAACCCTCGGGGAGGCGATGCGGTCTTCCCTTTCAGATAATCAACTAGGCTTTGCAAGTCAGGATCCGAGTGCTGCTGCTGCGCGAAACTGCTGGCGCTTACTGGTCCTAAGAAAGCGTCGTCGTCTTCCTCTTCGGGTGCTGCGTCGACAGGAGCTCGTGACAAGCAGTCTGCATCGGAATGCTTGCGGCCAGATTTGTAGACTACAGTTATGTCGAATTCTTGAAGACGCAGGCTCCAACGAGCAAGGCGGCCGGAGGGATCTTTCAAATTGGCCAGCCAGCACAGAGCATGGTGATCGCTCACAACCTTGAATGGTCGTCCGTATAGGTAGGGGCGAAATTTGGACGTGGCCCAAATAATGGCGAGACATTCTTTCTCTGTCGTCGAATAGTTAGCTTCGGCTCTCGACAGTGAACGGCTAGCGTACGCGATAACTTTCTCCTGTCTGCCATTTTTCTGAACGAGGACTGCTCCTAAGCCCACCCCGCTTGCATCGGTATGAACTTCGGTTTCGGCGTTTTCATCAAAGTGCCCGAGCACAGGAGGGGACTGTAAGCGGCGCTTTAGCTCGTTGAAAGCTTCCTCTTGTGGCCTTTCCCATTTAAAAGGCACGTCAGCCTTGGTCAGATGGTTCTGCTGGTTGGTCGGGTAGGGCAAATACGTATCTGATGTCTGCCAGCTCGTCGAGGAAAGCGATCGTCGTACCTTTGTTTAGATGCCGGTATTCTTCCGTGAAGTTGGTTAGCAACACCTGGGCTTGGCCATTTCGGATTTCGGCGACTCCCCTCGCGACGCCCAATCCTCGATCCAGGAGTAACTGGGTGTTCCCCTCGATAACGCCTTCGGCATTTTCGATGTCTCCAGTACCTATTCCGACGAGAACACTTGATCGGGGCGGGACGCTCAATGCTTCATCGAGGACGTTTAAGGCAACGTGATGAGTCGCGCCCGTCGCAACAGGTATGGCTTTTTCCGTGGAAAGCTTGATCGACTTAGATCGAAGGTCGATGATCGCCCGATGTTCGTTCAGGAAGTCCATTCCCAAAATCACGTCTCTCGAGCATTGCTGTAGGATCAGGAAGGTTGTCGCATAGGTTCTCCCATTTACAGTAACTCTCGCGGTGCAGAGTCCTGACGGCGTAATCAGGTTGCCACCTGCGGTGCGGATCAGCGGGCCATCCCAGGTTGTTGTTACCTTCCTGAGTCGGACAGCGAGTGGGCCACTCATGACAGAGTAGTCAGCTCCCGTGTCCACCAAGGCAGTAACCGCGTGACCATCGACCGTAACTTCAAGGTCACTTGTTCGCGTTCTCGTATTGTACGTTGTCTTCGGTGTCCGATCTCGGCTTCGTCGAGTAGTGAGGCTGCGGTGGGCGTACTGCGACGTTTCTTCACTGGGCAGCGGTAAAAGCTTCAAGTCTGGCCGCGTCGTCGTCGTCGGTGTCGTCGTCGTGGCATGGTCTTGAGTACTCGTCGATGGAGGATCTTTGTCATTGCGCTTAGAAGCAACCTCACCTCCAGAGGCTGCTTTATTTAGTTTAACCTTCGGGGGCTGGGGGAGCGTCCACGCACGGCGTAACCTCGCCTAGGAGATACAAAGCGCTGGGACGATGGCGACGGGGAACGTGATAGGCGGCTCGGCGATGAGTATTCTTCCCGACGTAAAAACTCCTCGATTTCGGCTGGTCGCTGGCCGGGTCGGGGTCGTGGAGCGTCGTAAGAGAACCCTCGGATGCCCCAGTCTTCTGTATGGGCAGTGCCGGAGGACGTGACCGGCTTCTCCACAGTGGAAGCATAGTGGGCGGCGCTGGTCGGGAGTTCTCCACTCGTCGCATTTCCTCGGCTGCGCGCGTCGCTCGTAGGACGGGCGGGTTGGGGCGAGAGGGCGGCGGTCCAACGCAGCTGGCTGAGGGCGATAGGGGCTTGGGTCCCGTCGTCGAGGTGCAGGACGGCGCACAGCTGCGGCGTAAGTCATGGCTGGGGGCTGCAGAGGCTGCGTGGGTGTCGGCGTCACACCCAAGGCCTGTTGAACTTCGTCCCGGATTACGTCAGTAAGTGGTGAAACCTGCGGCTGCGTTCCATTTGGCAGCAATCGTCGGAGCTCTTCTCGTACTACTTGGCGTATAACCTCCCGCAGGTTATCGTTGTTAGCGGCGTCCAGGCAGTTTGCTGAAAAAACGCGCTGCTGGCGCTCATATTGGCGGGCTCGGGCGTCAAGTGTTTTTTCCATCGTGGAGGCCTCTTCTATGAATTCCGCCACGGTTTTCGGTGGGTTCCGTACGAGGCCGGCAAAGAGTTGTTCTTTAACTCCTCGCATAAGCAGCTTAACCTTTTCTTCTTCCTTCATGTTCGAGTCGGCACGCCGGAAGAGACGCTTCATCTCCTCAGTGTACACTGCAACGGTCTCGTTTGGGTGTTGTATGCGAGACTGTAGCAGCTGCTGGGCTCTCTCCTTTCTCACGACGTTTGTGAAAGTCTTGAGAAGCTGCTCTTTGAAGGTTGCCCAATTCGCGAGGCTGGCTTCCTCATTCTCAAACCAGACTCTTGCTGGTCCCTCCAGGGCAAAGAAGACGTACCTAAATTTCATGGCATCGTCCCAGTTGTTAAAGACAGCCACTCGGTCGAACTGCTCCAGCCATTCTTCGGGGTCGGCGCCAGGCGAAGCGTCGAAGGTTGGTGGCACCCGGGGCTGCTGCAGAATGATGGGAGTCGTCGTCTGGGGCAAGCTCATGGTGGACGTTGCTGCTGGCTTTCGCTTCCGGGTAGGGTCCGGCAGATTCCCGAACTCTGGTGCGTTCCCTTGCAGGCGTCGGCTAGCGCGGTGGACTGGACTCAGGTCCTGCTGTTGATGACTCAGAGGGCTGGCGTCACGGCTTGTAAGGGGTGTCCGGAACATGAAAGGCTACCCAGCACCTCCACCAGATGTCACGTTGTAGTGACGACAGTCCAGCAGTCAGGAAGACACCAACCAGTCTTGGAAACGAAGCTCTTTATTTGGGCTGACTTGCGCCCGCAAAAGAACTGAATCACTCGGCGGCGGCGTAAGCAACAAGCGTGCTCGTCAATCGTCGAACTACGAATGCCCGCTGCTCGCGGCATCGCTCAATTTAAAGGCGGCAAGGAAACTTCCAGATAACAGGACAAGATCATCTACAGTAATCTAGAAAAACCTAGATGCAGCCTTTCATGGCTGCGATCAATCGAGATTAGTCTGGTCGCTTCTCGCGTCACGAACAAAAGTGATAACAACCCTTTCCTGCAGCCTTGAGCGCGAACGAAGAAACAATACAATGATACGTGGCAATATTCAAGCGATTCTGAACAAAATGAGTTTTCTCATTCAAGTCACGCGAAATTCAACTTGCGATGGAAAAAAATGTGAGATAAAAAAGTTTTACCATGCGGGATTTGAACCCACGCGCTCCCATTGCCTGTCGACTCTCCGGAGCGACGCGTTAGACCACACGGCCACAGAACAGCGCGGAGTGATAGACCTCTCTTTATTATTTTTTTTTTGCGGACTACTTCCGTAGCCTTCACAGCGTTGCACATGTACCTCGTTGCCATTGGCGGTCAGCCGATGACGGTCGTTGGTAGCGTTCCCTCGCGGTACAAAGCAAAATTTAATAATGCATAAATCACTCCAAAGCGCTTTAAATCCAAATCTTTCGCGCTATAAAATGCTTATAAAGGTGTATTAAGTGCATTATAAAATGCAACAAACCTCGTTTGTCTAATTGCACACGCAGTGCACTTGGTGGAGCGACACACAAATGTAAAGTGCACCAGCGGTTGGCTCACGTGACCCGTTCTTTGTAGACCGCCCAAGAAGCCGATGAGGTGGCGCCGATGTTATGATAAAGCAAGGAATATATCCAGATAACCCAATGAAGTTTGAGGCGTGACGAGGGTGGGATTTTGTCTTGCTACCATTAGTTCACTCATCTGAGGGCGTCGCCAGAGCTCGGGAAGATTCCGAGTTTCAGCAAACTCGGGCCTTCCAGCATAGCGCCCCTGCTGCGTTGTTTTCACAGCTGATCTTTGACCAAATGTAGGTGCTTTCAATAAGCGCCAGCTTACTCCTACCGCGTCCTCAGCTTCACTTGAAGTCTGGCGCGGATGATCGCAATAATCGGCACTCCAAAGCGGGTTGGAAAGTCGAACTATGATCGTGTGCTGTTGTCGTTTTAATGCTCGCATTAAAGCACCAGTTCAAGCATCACGCGTTATCATGGCTATTTTATTCCCAGGTGGACGCGAATTCATCTGGTAGGGTAGCGAGCGGTTATTTTGCGGTGAGTGCGCACGTGTGTTGACAAACTTCTGTGACAGTGCGAACTTTCGTTCGCGCCGACGCCATGAGCTTCGTGCATTGCAGTATAATCACACAAGACCCTCGACCAGCTGCGTAATTCGATTGTAACGGGGGGTTTAGTACGAGGTACTGGGACGACGGGAATGGCAACGGCAGCAGTCCGGGATCAGGTCGGCGAAAAGCACACAAGCGTAGCGCTGGCCAAAGACTCTCGAGAGCACTGTCACCTCGTCTTCGTCTTCGCAAAACCATCAGACGCATCTTCTTTAGCCTTACAATCGCCCCGGGGACAACAGGAGCCATCCTGGCGACTTAGGATGATGGCAAGACGGCGGGGTCGTAGTAGGGCTTGAGACGCTGGACATGAACGGTCTCCCGTCCTCGGCGGCGGAGATCAGGAGACGGCGTGAGGGGTTCCACGACATAATTAACCGGAGAGGTGCGCTCCAGTACACGGTAGGGACCATGGTACTTTGCCAGAAATTTTGAGGAGAGACCGGGAGTGCCTGAAGGGATCCAGAGCCACACAAGTGCTCCAGAAGAATAGTTCGGTGAGGTTTGGTCTTGGTCGATGCGGGAGCGCTGGCGATACTGGGTGTCAGTCGTGAGTGAGCGGGCGATTTGACGGCAGGCTTCGGCGTGTTGCGCGGCTTGGGAAACAGGGCGATATTCAGATTCATCAGGGTGGTAAGGGAGAATTGTGTCGATAGTAGCAGAGGGTTGGCGGCCGTAAAGTAGGAAGAAAGGAGAGAAGCCAGTGGTGGACTGCGTAGCGGTATTGTACGCATAAGTAACGTACGGAAGGACTAGATCCCAATTCGTGTGATCAGAAGCGACGTACTTGGAGAGCATGTCTCCGAGGGTTCGGTTAAATCGTTCAGTGAGGCCATTGGTCTGCGGATGATAGGCGGTGGTAGTTCGGTGAATCGTGTTGCACTCTTTGAGAAGCGCCTTCACCACCTCAGATAAGAACACGCGGCCTCGGTCACTGAGCAGTTCACGAGGTGCACCGTGACGAAGGATGAATCGGTGCAAAATGACGGAGGCAACGTCCGTCGCTGTGGCAGCCGGAAGGGCAGCAGTTTCGGCATATCGTGTAAGGTGATCCACCGCTACAATAGCCCAACGGTTGCCGGCTGCAGTGTAGGGAAGCGGACCGTATAAATCAATGCCAACGCGGTCGAATGGGCGTGGAGGGCATGGTAACGGCTGCAGCTCAGCAGCAAAACGATGGGGAGGTGTCTTGCGACGTTGGCAGGGAATGCATGAGCGTACGTACTTCATGATGAAGGTGTACATTCCGCGCCAGTAGTAGCGCAGCCGTATGCGGGTATAGGTCTTGAAAACGCCCGCGTGACCACTGTGGGGGGCAGCATGGAAATATGCGCATATCTCCGAGCGTAAGTGGCGTGGAATAACGAGCAGCCACTTGCGACCTTCGGAGCTGTAGTTACGGCGATAAAGTAGGTAGTTACGGCGATAAAGAGAAAGTCGAGTAGGGAAGCGATCCACGGATCCATGCGTTGCGCTGAAGGCATGTCGCTGAGACGAAGCAAGGGCAGAGAAGCGCCGGAGGTGGAAAAGGTGGAAAGGCTGGCAATCTCGGCTGGAAGGGGGCAGCGTGACAGTGCATCGGCGTCTTGATGCTTGCGGCCGGTGCGATACACGACGCGGATATCATATTCTTGCAAGCGAAGGGCCCATCTAGCGAGGCGGCCGGAGGGGTCTTTCAGGTTGCAAAGCCAACAGAGCGCATGGTGGTCGGTCACAACGTCAAAAGGGCGCCCATAGATGTACGGTCGAAACTTCGCGAGGGCCCATACAATCGCCAAACACTCCTTTTCAGTTACGGAGTAATTGCGTTCTGCTGGTGTGAGTGTGCGGCTAGCATAAGCAACGACGTATTCGTCAAAGCCAGGTTTTCGTTGGGCGAGGACAGCGCCGAGGCCAACACCGCTGGCGTCCGTGTGCACTTCGGTAGGAGCGGCCGAGTCGAAATGGCGCAGAATGGGCGGCGCCGTGAGGAGACGGCGCAAGGTGTTGTATGCGTCGTCGCACGCTGGAGACCACAGTGATAAATCCGCACTTCCAGACAGCAGTTGAGTCAAAGGCGCAGCAATGGACGCAAAGTTGCGAATAAATCGGCGGAAATACGAGCACAAACCCAGGAAGCTGCGCAGGTCTTTGATGGAGGTGGGTTTGGGAAAGTCAACCACAGCACGAAGTTTCGTTGGGTCGGGACTGACACCCTGCTTAGAGACAACATGACCTAAGATGGTTAATTGACGGGCGGCAAAACGGCATTTTTTTAAGTTCAGCTGCAGGCCGGCGTCAGAGAGGCAGGTCAAGACGTGCTTCAAACGGGAGAGGTGGGTGTCAAAGTCCGGGGAAAAGACCACAATGTCGTCGAGGTAGCAAAGGCATGTCTTACACTTAAGTCCGCGCAAAATGGTGTCCATCATCCTCTCAAAAGTCGCGGGGGCGTTACAAAGCCCGAAGGGCATCACCGTAAATTCATACAAGCCATCCGGTGTCACAAAGGCGGTTTTGGGGCGATCGGCTTCTTTCATAGGAACTTGCCAGTACCCGGAACGCAAATCGAGGGAGGAAAAGAGTTCGGCCCCTTGCAAACAGTCCAGAGCGTCGTCTATGCGCGGGAGGGGATAGACATCTTTGCGCGTAATCTTATTAAGGCGGCGGTAATCTACACAGAAGCGTATGGAGCCATCCTTCTTTTTGACGAGCACCACAGGCGACGCCCATGGGCTGCTTGAGGGCTGAATGACGCCGTTCTGGAGCATCTTGTCGACTTGGTCTTCAATAACTTGGCGCTCGGCGACAGACACACGATAGGGACGTTGTCGCAGCGGTGCGTGGTCACCTGTGTCGATGGCATGGGTGACAGTGGAAGTTTGGCCCAAGGAACTTTGATGTGAGTCAAATGAGGAGCGAAACTGATCAAGTAAAGTGAGAAGCTGTGCCCTTTGCGGCGCTGGAAGGTTGTCGTCGATGGAGCGAAGGAATGCTTCGGTTGAGGAGGGATCGGGCGCAGCAGTAGGTGGGCTGAGTGCGGCTATGGAGAGGTGCGGCGCGTCGTCCGCCTCTTCGCGGATGAGCAGAGACGCGAATGGCTGTACAGTGCCGAGACATTCACCTAGGCGCAAGGCATTGGGGAACGAGAATGGGTTAGACACGAACAGTACGGAGAGGCCAGCGGATATAGTCAGTACGGCGTATGGCAGAGGTAGGCACTTGCGGTGCAGAAAGATAGAGGACGGAGTGAAGAGGACAGTGTCGTCGCGAAGAGGGCCGCAAGAAAGGGGTACGAGGACAGAAGAGCAGGGAGGCAGGTCAATGTCTTCGGCAACGAGGGCCTTAACACAGGCACCAGAAGGGGGGGCAGTGTCCAAGACAGCTTCGGGCAGGTGAGAGAACTCGATTTCAGATCGAGCACAATCGATGATAGCAGCATGGCGCGATAGGAAATCCCAGCCCAGGATAACAGCATGAGAACAGCAGGGCAATACGACGAATTCGACGGCATAGATGGTCCCCTGGATGACAACGCGAGCGGTACACGCTGCTGACGGCTGGATGTTCTGAGCGCTGGCAGTGCGCAGTGAGAGTCCAGCAATTGGCGTCCTTACTTTTCTTAAAGAACTACACAGCTTTGCGTCCCAGCACCAGTGTCGACAAGCGCCATGACAGAAACGCCATCGACGGAAATTTCAATGAGGTTAGCGGCTGACGGATGAGGCCTTTCGAAGTTCGTTGTGGACGCAGTTCTCGCCTCAGGAACTGCGGCTCCTAGTTTTCCTCCTGGTTAGCGGTGGGGCGACGTCGCATAGGCGAGATAGACCGGCGTCGTGGAGAAGAGGGCCGGCGGCTGGAGAGGGTAGAACGGTCCGGCGAGAAAGTACGACTTTGCGGCGGCGCAGCTGGCACAGAGTACTGACTCGGTGGAGGCCAGTACCCAGGAGCTTGGGGAGGAATTTCCGCGTCCGGGAGACGACGGCGGCAATGCCGAGATACATGACCTGGGAGACCACAAAAGAAGCAAATCGGCCGATTGTCCGTTGTGCGCCAATAATCGCTGACCCTTGGAGTAGGTCGACGGTAAGCCACTGGCCCTCGCAAATGCGCCGGAGGCGCATTATAGATTTGCGGCAGCGGTCTTGCGACGACATCGGCATACGTCACTGGAGCCGCGACAGGAGGCGGTCTCGCGACGGCTTCGGCATATGTGAGCGGAGCCGCCACAGGTTGTGGTCTGGCGACAACGTCAGCGTATGTCAGCGGAACCGTGACAGGTGGTGACGGATGGGCCGGTGGAAGAGCCTCAGCAATTTGTTCTTGAATTGTATGTCGGAGGGCTGGAGCCAGATATGATGGTCGGTCGTGAGCGCTCGGCAGAAAGGAAAGTTGACGTGCCACTTCTTCCCGCACGAAGTCTTTAATCTGCTGTAGCAGCGATGAGTCAGGAGCAGGCGTGAGGCCAGCAAGCGACTCAACCTGCTGTGGCCGCTGGCGTGTCAGAATCCTCTGCTTGCGCAACTGCTCAAAGCTTTGACACAGCGTGACAACTTCAGCAACGGTACGCAAGTCGCGCGCTAGAAGCATCTGAAAAGCGTCGTCATCGATGCCTTTCAAGATGTGTTGGATCTTGTCGGCTTCCGACATACGAGCGTTGACCCGCTTGCACAAGTCGACGACATCCTCAATGTAGCTAGTGAAGCTTTCACTAGCCTGCTGAGATCGTTCGCGCAATCGCTGTTCGGCTCGGAGTTGCCTGACAGCCGGCCGACCAAATACTTCGGAAAATTTAGTCTTAAAGGTGGACCAGGTTTGAATATCTGCCTCATGGTTGCGATACCAGAGGTTAGCCACACCGGCGAGGTAAAAGATGACGTTGTTTAGCTTCGTCACATCGTCCCATTTGTTGTATACGCTCACCCGCTCGTACGATGTGAGCCAATCTTCAACATCGTTCTCGTCGGTGCCGCTGAAAATGGTCGGGTCCCGTTGACGAAGGGAGCCGGCACAGATGACAGCCTGGCCCACTTGTACGGCCTGGTGTTGGACGTCCTCAGGCATCTTGCGCGTCGGGAGAGCACGACTACGGAGCTCCAGGGCCGATGTTTTTACCCCGCACCTCCACCAAATGTAACGGGGGGTTTAGTACGAGGTACTGGGGCGACGGGAATGGCAACGGCAGCAGTCCGGGATCAGGTCGGCGAAAAGCACACAAGCGTAGCGCTGGCCAAAGACTCTCGAGAGCACTGTCACCTCGTCTTCGTCTTCGCAAAACCATCAGACGCATCTTCTTTCGCCTTACACGATTCCTTTACTGTAATGTGCAATGGGCATCCGCGGTTGTCAACGTTACCGTTTCAGAGCCCGGCGTCGGTTGATTTTCGCCACAATTTGTTGAGACCGCGTCCTGCTTAAGACGCAGTCAGTGGACATTAACAAGAGGAAAGTAGGCATGCACATATAATTCGAAATATTGTAAGCAAAGACGCAGCTTTTTTTTTCAGATAAGCACTGAGTCACCGCGGGGGCTTGATTAGAGAAAGATGCTACACCTGTAGGTGCATGCACGGACTCGATACGTTGGTCAAGCTGTGTGTGCAGGGGCGAAATTAGCATGTTCGATTGCTTCCGAAACTTATTTAGCTTACTCCCAAACTTGGACAAATGGCTTTGTTGCGAAGCAAGCTGTTGGAGCTTGCCACAACGATAATAAAATCTGATGGCCTGAAGCGTTTTCAGAACACTGTTGCACGTACTTTCTAGCTTAGAAATGCGTCCCTCCTTAAAATAAAGTAGCTATGTTATTCGCTTCTTTTTTTATTTTCGTCGTCGCAGATATTGAAGGTATAGGAATCCTCAAGAAATAAAGCATTCGCACCTCAGTTTTTATACGTAGGGTGTATTGCTTCACAAAGACTCCTTAACGCGCATAACATATGCGTATGGTCAAGAGAGTTTGCTCGCCCTTCTAAAACTAATTGAACACGGGAAAAACTTAACTGGACATGTAGTAAACTAAGCAGTATTCGGCATATGGTCCTTCGAGTGAACTTATTTTGCCACGGCACGAGCGATTGGCCCGCTCAAAAAAATTACCTTCTCTATTACGTTGTTAAAATATGCGTCTATATATATTCATGTCCGACCGGAGAGTTGATAAATGCACGAAATCGGCTTCTAATTTTGATCAGAGACAACAAAGGCTGTGGTCCTTATCTTAATTTAAACGCAAATCACCTCGAGAGATTTGTCAAAAATCATCGCAGAATCCGAAAGCTCCGCACTGATCCGCGGGCTGACACATGATACCTCGCATGGCGTGTTGTGTTACTAAAACGTTCGGACGGAGTAAAAAAATAGAAAAGCGAAAAGCTGGAACGCACCTAGTTCTGGTACGCATCGTAGTGTCTTTTCCCAGTGGATAGGGTAGCGCAACACTGCATCGGCATTTTACTTTTCAAACGAAGCGCAGCCGTTTTAACCCAACGCTGGGCAGCGGTTTCGTTTTCTATACCGTACCAACATGGAGGACTTAGTTCTCAGAGCGCCGAGAGATGGCGCTGCGCATTTCGCATATCGTCTATTATCGATGATGTGGCAAAGAAAGAGGCTAGGAGAAACATGAATACATGAGAGGCAGTATCCGGTGACCGAGGTGATCGGTTTTCATGCTCAGCGAGGAAAAAAAAAACGAAGCAGAAGAAGAGAGCAGAAGCAACCAGAAGGAATCCCGCCTTGGCGCAGTTCAGGACGTCAAACATGGACACTGGTACAGCGTGGCTGCTTTTGGAGTAGAAGGTTTCGTAGTAATAGGCGATTAGACCGGTAATGGCGACATATTTTATAGAGCTTGCATTGGACACGTCCAAGTTGCATTTGATATCAATCTGCCCATAAATAATTCCGAGAAGTATATCTTTTTGTTTTTGCTGTAGAAAGTCTTAACTGTAGTTACGTTATACACTGATATGGCGCTGCAAATAATCTCCATTTGCGAAGATTTGCAGCCACGTTTCTCACTCTTCAATTTCGTATTGTCAACGCACGCGCAGTGGGTGACAGTGTTGCGCAGGGGAGAATGCCTTTTTTGTCCCGATGCCTTTCGCTGGTGTGTCGAACGGCATCCTCTGGAATGCAAGAACGGAGAGCTCGGAGAAAAAGTTTTGTTTGTCGCGTCTTGCACGGTTATGGTTTTCGCTGTTTCCCAAGTGAAATTCTCGACGGCGGAGTTTGACGCGTAGTAGCTCATTAAACTTCTTTCTCGTGCATTGTCCTCTAATAATATCCAGTCTGTTAAATATCAAAGCAGCTGAGGGCGAAAGATCTTATAGAGGCAAGGCGATGAGTTTCCTCCTAGGCTCGGTATCAGCATGTTTGTTTCAATTAAAGTTCAATTACTTTCTTGTTCCCGTGGTAGAATACAAGTTTTTTAACGCTGGAAACAAAATATTTTTCCATAATCTGGATGTGTTACACAATGTGCAGACCTACTGCAAGTAAGCAATTTGCTTATTTGCTGAAGATCTGTGCGTCGAAGTTAGCTGGGGGAAATACAATCTCAAGGAATGATAGAAACAACTACTTGGCGGTAACTTAGCTGCGCTTAGTGGCCAACTATTCTAGAAAGGTCCCACCAGTCTCGTCTCTGCCCATCTGGGCCATGAAATCACTTTTCACTCGCAACCTACGCTCAACAATAGGCGGAGTCACAATAATGCGAGATTTTTGTTGGTGTGCCTCCCTTATATCTCCAGAAAGCTAGTCGTAATGGTAGCATATATTTTGTATTAAACCCTAAATTTATAACAAGATTGCGCTTCCGACAATAAAAAACCACTCAACTTTGAAAGAAAACTGTAGCTAATTGATTTTGTGCAAATAAGAATTGAAATAAGGAAATCAAGAGGGGACAGACTGGTTTGAGATCAGGGCATAATTAAATGTAAACGTCGGACTTACGAATTTTTTTTTGCTTGTTGAATTAACGCGGAATGAAAAAGAGAGACTGAAACACCGATCCTGCCTTCAACTGAAATTTCAAATTTTGGTTTATATCGACTGGCCACTTCACGACACAGAATTCAACGTGCGACGAGACAAAAGTGTATTTTCACGCATTTTCACGCTTGGCTGGTAGCCACTTTTAATGATGACAAGAAATGGCGTCAGTCTGATGTTGCAAAGAGAAAACCATCATATCCGATCTGAAAAAAAAATATTTCTCCTTTCCTACAAAAATATGACAAACCAGTCAGCGTACACGTGCCTCTTCTGATACTTTTTCAACGCTACAATTTCGAGCTCTATAAAATAGGGTATCTTGCAGATAGTTGTGCAGCTATCATTCTCTTGACACGCCCGCATATTAGCATAGAAGGCAGTGTGTTTGGCCGCAGTAATATTAGTTTCCAAAAAAATTGAACAAAATCCCTTCTGCAGAACTTAAAGCTACCGTACTTTATTTCTTCGCACCGAAAAAGGTTAAAAATACGAAAATTTTCAAACCCAACAGGGCTTTGTACTGATAATCCTAGAGCTAATTTGCGTTTACAGAGTGTTATGGCTGTATATTTATACACAGCATTGATTACGAGTTTACTGTGGAAATTACGGCGATTTGAATTTATGGTAAGAGAGGCACTTTAAATTTTTTTACTATTGAGAATTAAAGCTGCATCACTATGCCTAGCATGCACTGCAAAATGACATTGACACGTAACAATGCACGCAATTCTGCGATCACTTCTAAGGAAGATAGCCAAGAAGTTTGTTTTAAATACTAGGAGGCCAGTGTATGTGTCCAATATTTTTATGGACAGGAATATATTACAGGAACTTCTTACTTCTCTGAGACATTAAACTTTCCAAGTGATGGCCATGGATTGAAAGTGCACGATAAATAGAAGTTCCATGAGGAAAGGAGCCCGGAAAAAGCGCGCCACGAAGCCTCTACTCTTCAGTAGAGTTTTCTTGATATTTTTGGTCGTGTACTGCTGCTGATAACTTACGCGTGGATGACGTGGAAGGGCACTGTTTTTGATCTGACACAGGCAGTTGAGCGTCAACACATATTTATTGCGACTTTGCTTAAAAAACTACGATCTTTGAGGAGTGTGCTGTAAACACCGAACGATCAATTTCCATTTGAGGCAAATGAGATAGCGTGGTGACAAGGTCATATACGTCAACACAGGTGTGTTGACGGACGTGCTGTACAGCCAGCTTCTCAACTGGTATGAAGACGCATCTGTTTTCGTTCCTTCGGTTGCAAAAGTAGGAATAAAACTTTCGCTTCTTGCCACAAGGTTTCTTCCTAGCCGGCTATCTGCATTGTTTGAGGTTGGAAGCGAATGCTCGTTCCTTGCGTGCTATTGTCCAAGGGGTTAAAAAAAAAGTTGTTTTCAGCCCAGTGCCGCCGTGCATATTGCCAGGAAGATTTCTTTTGCTTATTTTGTGTTTTCTCGAAACATCGTGACCCGGATATCGACTTTTGCTTTGTTCTAAATGGCTGCCTCAGTTTTAGAAGCCTTGTCTCGAAAGCTCAAAGATTTTTTTCTTTTTAGAATAATCTCACTCCGTTCCGGGATTTTAAAGGGTGGGAAGGAAAAAAAGCGAAGCAGAAAGGTGCGGTGTCGGCTTGGGCGGCAGAAGGAAGTGGGCCGAGGCTGAATGGTGGCGTGAAAAAAAGGTGCTGTTATTCTGTGCGCAGGGTACGTACGCACGGTTTGGTTTATTGGTGTTTAATGTCGCAAAGCGCCATAGGCTATGAGGGACGCCGTAGTGAAGGGCTCCGGAAATTTCGACCACCTGAGGTTCTTTAACGTGCAATGACATAGCACAGTAAAACGTGCCTCTAAAAACACGCCTGCATCGAAATTCGGCTAGCTACGGCCGGCATCGAACCCGCGTCATTTGGATCAGCAGCCTACGCCGTAATAACTGAGACACCGCAGTGGGTCGTACATACGTGCGTACGTACAGTCTTTGTCAAAAGTAACCAGGCTGCATGGTTTCTTAATGTTCAGCTTCGAATGACGTAGCTAGAAGCAAAGCGAAGCTTGGAAAGAATTGCTTCTCAGAGAAGGAAAGGCGAAGGAAAATATTTAAAAATTCAGTGTACACTCAAGCTCCGCCTTATGCGTACGACGCGCTGGCATAATATGGGTCTCTCCAGTGGCCTCGGTTCCTGTTTGCTGCACTTCACAGACAGGGGCACTATTGCTTATCTCGTATTTTATTTTGTTTTTATTAGTTAATTCTTTAACGACGTAGAAGGAACGTTCGCCAGTGGTACATTGGAATGACATCCTAGTACATCCCTTTTTTTTTGTTCTTAACAAAAACGGTGCTGTGCATTTCATCTCTTTGTGTTGAATGGGCTACAGTCTCTGGAAGCCAAAAAACCGAGCTTTGTGGCTAGTTGGGGCTGGGGCTTCTAGTCTCTGGAAGAGGTCTATAATGGACCGGCACTCAGAATCATAGCGGTGATCGAATTCTTTGTTCAGTGAGCAGTGCATGTTGGTGCAGGGAGTATAGGCTGCCCTAAAACAACCGCCTAACTGGCTCACCTATCTAGATGCATGCGTGTCGCTCATTTGGAAGTTGGGGACGTGCGAAGGTTTGACGAACTGGTATTATGCAGCCCGGTGTTTTGTGGCAGGAAGATATTGAGATTTTTCTTTCCGACAGTTCTGCATGCAATGAAGAAAAAAAAAAGTTGCTCAGTGGCCCAGGGGTGTAGAGCTCACGGAACTCGACCTAAGGGGCAGTGGTTCAATCTCTAACTTGTTTATTTTTTTTTTCAACGCAATTTCTTTTCTTTTTTTCAGAGACACTATGTAATAGGGATGGAATGACGTCACAATAATAAGGAGGTTAATGGGAAAACGTGCATTGACGTCACTACTGTTGTAGTGTGTGATCGTTCTGGGGTGTTTGAACTACCCGCGCTAGTTCACGTGTGTATAGCATTACGACTCTGTGGACTGACCCGATTGTGCTTCGCACGCCAACCGCGCCAGGTTGTCCGCAGAAGGGACACTTAACGCCCTCGCGCTAAGACGCGTGCGCAGGAACAGAGATGGAGACATCGACAATTGCAGTGCGAACCTATGGACTGCATCGCTTTGCGCTTGATTGTTTGGAATAGGCGGGTGTAGGGAAGGCTTCCTGAGGCTCAGATCCCGACGGTGGTTCCAGAAGTCTAGGCTTAGATGTGCCACTCGGTGCGAAAAAAACCAAGGTCGTCTCAGTCTGCTCAGCGAAAACCCGAGGTAACGCACAGGCCTGCAAAGAGGGAAGCGAGCACACGAACTGTGATCAAATGAAGTGCTAAATGCATGTTTTCACGGGGGAGGGTTTCACGTAACTTTACATGTGGCAGATATTTTGAGTCACTTGACGGCGCACCATACACCGGTGTCCGAGGTGAGAAAAATTTGCTACCGTGAAAGAAGGCGACTGTAGATGATCATGCTGGTTGACATCCTCTTCGAGTATGTTACTTGTTATGGAAGCTAGCTATATAGACTGTAACATCCGAACCATTCTATTTACAGCACTTTACTTCATCACACCACGGAAGCCGGTGGCTGGACGTCTGAGAGAAGGCTGCTGGACCTGTGAGAGAAGGCCGAGACGGCCGCTGGACCTGTGAGAGAACTGTAACGCGTTGCACTCTCTGCTGCTCCTGTCAGAGTGACCTCCTGCATGGATGTTTTTGGAATGGTGCCCTTAAGAACATCTGCTGCGTTAAGCATGCCTTGACTCGATGATACTCGTAATATAGACCATTATCCACTCTCTAATAACATACATAAAGGCTTCTGGAATTACAAGAAAAGGGTTCGGCATCGATAATCTTATCTTGCTATTTGGTCACCTCACTCTGGTCGACCAATTTGGGTCGTAGGTACTGAAAACAATGCCCTCAGCAGCCTATGCTCTTTTTTTGACTAAGTGCTATGAACAGAGTACTTTTCTTCGATTTCCTCGTGTATGGCATTTCTTTTGAGCTCACAAGACCGACAGCTGGCGTTTAAGACCTTCTAAGAACAAAGCCTACTTCGAATACATCATTCGTTTTTAACAGCTCCTGTTTTTTACCGAAGGTATTTTGTCAAATCATGTAAACAGCAAAAACTTTGATAATTTTAGCGGGAAGCTTGAAGAATGGTTCTCCATGCGAAAATATTGTTGGCTGTGATGCAGGCCGTGCTGTGCAGTTCAACACAGTTTGCGCCACCCGTTAATGCAAAGGGAAGTTATGTGATTAGCACCCTGCTTTCACACATAGCCCAGCGAGATGAAATGGCATTCATGACGTGCCAAGGACATTGGGATTTTTCGGACCATTTCTGGTTGAAGGAGGTTCCGTGGCCTGTTACTTGCTGGACTTTGCCACAGCCAGGCTTGCCCGGGCTCTACCAGCTGGTGAGGAAGAACACCGACATCAGCACGAAAACCAACGTGCTCATAACGAGCCTCGGAGAAAACCCGTCACGATGCGCTGAAGCAACATTGCGCTACTGGCTGTTTCTGTACTTAGTCGACTGGATATTGTTAGAAGACAGTGCAGAAGGAAGAAGTTTGATGAGCCGCTATGTGGCACGATCCGCCATCAGGAATTTCACTACCTAGAGGGGAAATGCTGCTAAATGACGGTCGGAAAACCTTCGCTCGAAGCGTTCCGTCACTGTATTCCAGAGGTTGCAGTCAGGCACACGGGAAAAGTGGGTCTGCTCTGAAAAGGCAGTCACTGCTACGCAACACAGTTATCCACAACGCGTGCTTTGTCATTGCGCACTTAAGGAAAAGGAAACCAAACTGCAATTCTTGGCAAATGGACGTCATTTGGAGCGCCATATCACTGTACAACGTAACTGTAGTGCAGAACTTCTATTCGGATAGAAGAGCGTTAGCTACCGATATATTTGAGGGCCATGTTGACGTGCACGGGAATGTGGGTGCTGCCAGTGCGAACGCAGTAAAAGATGTAGCCATGCCCGGTTTTATCGCGTATTGGTACGATACCTTCTACTCGAACGGCAACCCTGCTATACCACTGCCAATGATTGGCATCTTGAACGAAGCCAAACTGGGTTTACTTCTTGTTGCCGGTGCGCTGATTTCCTGTTTTTTGTTCTTCGTGCTGGCTGACACCAAGCAGAGAAAACGAAAGTCAAGATCACTGGATTTGGCCTCTGATATGTTCATGTTCCTCTTAGCCTCCTTCTTAGCCTCATCATCACCAACACCTCGCGTAAGAAGGGCTTTTGCGTCCGGCGTTGTTTGTGGTTTCTGGCTCCTGGGAATCCTTCCGTTTTCGAACTACTTCCGAAGCGAGCTCACTTCAAGGTTGGCCCTCCGCGCTTTCCCGGAAGCCCTTGACACGCTAGAAAAGTTAGAGGTTGCCCTTGACCAGCAGCGTGTGGCTCCGTGCGTAGTAAAAGGAACATTTCAGCATAGTAATTTGAAAAGCAGTGTCCATGACAACGTCATTATGAGCAAGTTGAGCGTTTCATTTAAAGAGAACAGCGTCAAGGAAAACCTGACGACTGAAACGTATGCGGCGTGCCTCATCTGCGCTCAGCGAAACGACCGCATCTGTCATGTGTTCTCTCTGCCACCGCGGCTTCTTATTAAGGAGAAGAGAGGGCTCGTGGAATCTAGAGAGGCGATAAGCAGCCTTTTGTTTAGCATAGCTGTGCGCAAGAATTATCCTCATTTGGAAGCATTCACCGACTTCATCAGCAGAGTTATAGAAGGCGCTCTTCTCCGTCCTTCTCGAGATTTCGAGGAATACGATATGTCGCCAAAAAATCACATTCAAAACATTATTGAATTGCAGCCGCTTCAAATAGCGGACCTAGCCTCTTTCTTTGGCATGTTCATGGCGTTTTTGGCTGTCGCCACTGCTGTTTTCGCAATGGAGTTTTCAACTATAGCCTTCAAAGAACGAAGAAACTTAGTTCTTAGCAGTTCTCTCTAACGTAGGATGCTGGCATGGTGGAATACTGGCATCGTCCTACTATCGTGCACCGCAGATGAGGTGGAGCGTGTGGCGTTTCTTAGCTTTGCACTCTGCTTATCACAATGGCTATTTGGAGGCATTTTTTGAGAAAGATTTAATTTTACGTTGTTTCAGCTACACGTTTAAAGATTACGCACTTTGTTAGTTTTTATTAATACCATTCGAACAAAACTGCTTCCAAAAAGAGAACACGCTAAGTGAATGTATAGTCCAAGTGGCAGTAATGAAAATGTTCCTTTCCTTCTCTTAAACAAGTATATACGCGTTGGATACTGAGAATTTTTAACAAGTACAATATCGGAAGCTTCCTCCTAATCATAATAAAAATTACGTAACATTCGGATTATGTTTCTCCTCACCTCTGGACCGGAGCCTGGAGGCTCATGAAAGTTATTGACATTAAACATTTCACAGCGTGTGAGTTACTCAAAGGAAAATTGGAAGGATAACTTTCACAGCCAAGGCGAGAGCAGTGTGTTTTAGGAAAGAAACTCGAGCTGTTATTGCTGCGGAAGTAAGAAAGATGGAACTCACCGGACGTGTAAACCAAAGCACGTTAAGTAGAGTGGGTTACGGCGTCGCTGTCTCCTCTATGGAAAGAAAATCTGAACTATAATATCGGACAGGCAAGTATAGAAACAAGATTTACAGACAGGTTTCGATTGAAGCTGCCATGGCCGACGCATTTTGGGCTGAACGACGTCATTGGGAGAGGCATCGAACTTACTGTGAAGGCATCATCACTGATAATGATATTTTTTGTCGACAGGGAAACTCGTATTGTAAATATCGATAAGATATGATCGTGATTTAGAGTTTCCGCCCTCTCTAGAAAGCATGGTTGCGGGATGTGAACTTGAGGTGCTGGCCAGATGAAATGAAAGACACGTCTAGAGCAGGCAGTTCTGACACAAGGATATCTCTAGGAGAGACAGAGGCCGCTTCAAGCTCACAAGTACAGAAGAACGGAACCAAGTGTATTCCATGCGACTCCATTTGAGTATGCTTTAGTAAAACGAGCTTCTGGGCAAGTTGGTTACTTTGCTTCCACATCACTGCAGCGTAAAGAAGACGAGCACAAAGGAAGAAAACACTTACGACACGGACACCAACCAACTTGCCCAGAAGCTCGTTTTACTAAAGCATATTTCTTCTACAGTGGGCCCTTCTTTCTGTGTTAATGATGCTCTTGCAGCGTTTGTCCGTGTCGTAAGTGTTTTCTTCCTTTGTGTCCATTTGAGTAGAAACCGCGCCAGACGTGTCATCGGATAAATATTATACCAATATGCCAAAAGCCCAACAAGCGTTTAAATAAGCAGCTTGCACCTGCATTCTCTACTTAAAAAACGACTAAATCCTCAGGCATCAAAGGCGCCGTTAAAGAGACCCAGTCGAAGCCTATCCTGTGCTTACACCAGCCAGCCACGTTTTCCATTCGCGAGAAAACATTCGTTGATCATTGATTTGTTTTTCATTTCTTTTCTTCCATTTTTTATTCTCTTTTTTGCACTGCCGGTTTTGTTACTGAATGTGCTATTATTCGTTTCTGCATGTTTTGCAGGTCACGTAGGTGACTAAACTCGAGTCTTAACTCAGCGCATCGTGATTCTCGCCGCTATTCTTTGTCCTGTCTTAAGCGTTGTAATTTGTCTCAAGAGAACAGCCTCACCCTGATCATGACTGGGGGTTTCGAGCATGTGAGGCTGGGCTGTCTTTCCGTCATGTAGAGTGCTGCACAAGTCTATTGTTTCAAAGGCCTATGGTGCATTTATTCCTTACACGATACAACGCCAGAGGTGCTATCACGGTGGCCTTCACGTTTTTTGGTTATGAAAGGCTTCAAATCCAATCCAGTGGATGGCTCGCTGCCTTGTTTTCGCGAAAGGGGACTGTCTCTGGAAGAAGCGACAGCGCAGGCGCGTCTTCGAAGGAAAACAGTCGATTAGAAGCGGGCGTACTTTAGAGAACTGACGAGAGGTTGCACCTGGCCCTGTTCTAAACAGATGCGAACAAAATATACAACTTCACTCAGTTATTATTAACAGAGTGCACCTGAATCGGGACGCGAGGAAAGAACGAAACAACCCGATGTGCCTTTACCAAATGTCTCGCGCTGACATTTACAATAAAAAAAATGATGTCCTTAATCTCCTCAGTGTTGAGATCATGAGGACGAAAGAGCATGTGATGAGAGTACCAGCAGCGTCCTGCGAACGCTGGGTACTACACAGTGTGTTTCACCTGAGACTTTATACATTTTTTTCTTAAATAGGAGTTTTGAGTTAGAAGAGCGTTTTTTCAGCATAGCATTGTAAACGGTGTAGTATACAAGAACACAGCTAAGATGTGCTAACTGGCTGGCTGGTTAACTAATGTTGAATAGTTAACTTTCTAACTATAACAATTAGGATCTTTGATAACTGAGGGGCATGTAGTCCTCCGTAAGTAACATCCATGACAGTTTTTAGGATTTCAAAACGTGGTTGCCCTCGGCGCTAGAGCCAACATATTTTTGGCTATCTCGACGAGTGACTGCATTGGAGAGGTTGCTTTGCCTGCAAGCTTCTCGAAAGCATGTAGTTTGGCGCGATGTAGGCAAAATTTGTTGCGTCACAGCGCAGAGGGCAACCGTGTTTTCGAAGTTATAAAAACTGATATTGATATTACTTATGGTAGACTATACGCCTCTCCATAATTAAGGAGCCTAACTTTAATAGTTAAAAGTTAACTATTAAATATCAGTTAACCACCTTACTAGTTAGCATTTCTCAGCTGTATTCTGATGCATTATATCGCTGACGATGCTATGCTGAAAAAAGCGCTCTTCTAACTCCGACAGCGAATTTTCAAAAATTGTATGAAGTCTTTGGTGAAGCACCCTTTATATCCCCACGACCGCAAGCCAGGCAACTGTACTGCTTCTCACTGGAATGTTAAAGAAAGAAGTGCGGTACAGAGCCTGAAGAGCCTGTCCACAAGCGAGGAACTGGGCTTTGCTTTCACAACACCGCTGAAGCTCAGTCGATAATATCGCATGATTGAGAAGTGAATTATGAATGTATAGTGCCCCGATCCTGATCCTATGCTTTGTTTCCCACGGAAATCTGCTTTTGGGAATTGAATAAATCTGTCCTGTAGTATACTGGCTGAGTGTTCGTGCCGGAAAGTGTGTATTTGGTACACAGTTTGCTGTGTAAACACAGTCTTGCGTGAACACAGAACAGGGCTGTCGAATTCCGGGCATCATTACGTCTTGTTTCATTGCCGCGATCACAATGGTTGAGCTTGATGTTACATTATTTTGTTTTGCCGATCTTACCAATCTACTACACAGTAATCAAGTCATATTTTATGATCTATAGAAGGTCCATGTGATTATCCGACCCTCCATAGAGTTGTTCGAAAACCAATTCGTTTTCCTAATCCACAAATGAGAGTTAACAACTCGGCTTTTGTGTGACTGTGTTTCTCTTCTGTTGCGTCACATACCAAACTTTAATCCTTGTATACTGACCGCTAAATGCGCAACATTTACTTTCTTTTTATTTTTGCTTGTATGCCACGTGGTTGCTGTGTATGAAATGCGTTTTCTGCAATAAAGTTATTGTGAGTCAACGTTAGGTATGTTGTCTTTTCGAGGTGTTTGCTCCAAATTAGTTATTACCGGCTTGCCTTACTGTCCTCTCTACTTCACCATCTCTCTCGTTCTATCCTAGCGACACCATTTCAGGGGTCTATTCTGTGTACAGAGTGAATAACTGGTTAGAATATATACGCCGTGGAGTGCTTTTGGCACATAACCTGAGGCCATTTACAGCAGCTTACCAGTATCACTCAAGTGTAGATTAATCGAGGGGGTCATTCCACGAAAGATGAAACCACCGAGATATTTCAAATTTTAATTTTCTCTATTATTTCATATATAATGCGCACATTATACATTAGGCCAGCATTAAATATTGTTTTGGAAAATATTTCAGGAGATAACATTTATGAACGACGTCTGGCAGAGGCAGCACTTTCACACACAGCTAAATTTTGCAAATTTTCTGTGACGTAAAATTCGAGATATGGTTTGGTTTGGTTTATGAGGTTTAACGTCCCAAAGCGACTCAGACTATGAGAGGCGCCGTAGTGAGGGGCTCGGGAAATTTCGACCACCTGGAGGTTCTTTAAAGTGGACTGACATCCCACAGCACACGGGCCTCTAAAATTTTCTCTCCATCGAAATTCGACTACCGCGGCACATATGAAAGCCTTGATAGATACGCTTTGCGTGCTAAAAGCGCAGTTGAGAAAGGCTATGCAAGGCTTATTTCCGCCACGGTGAAGAAGTTGTTGCTTACTAGAAAGAATTTAGAAAATGGCGCTAGTCTTAAATGAGGCTGTATTAAAGATTTTTTTTTCTGCAAATGTGAGCACATCTTCAAAATTTTACAGTAAATATGTATTCAGATGCTAAAAAGCCCACAAACTTTAATTGTTGCATATTATAGGAAAGTAGCAAAAGTATTGCCCTAAATCTGGGATTTTTGATCATTGTAGTTTTTCAAAACCCGAAGAAAAAAAAAAAACACCATCCCAATTTTTCTTAAAACCGATGAATCAAGTCTCTAAAAGGGGGTTAAAAATAACACTAAAGCACATGTTTTCTTATTATTTTTTTTCCAACAATGTTATCCAAGCCAAAACATGTAGCTTCTTTAGCATCGGTAGGAGCGCCTAAATTAAGGAGTGTAAGCACCAAATACGCCCTCCGCTGGTCGAAATTTCCTCATTTCACAAGACAGACCTTTGAAATCAAGAGAGAACATACTTAATTGCTTTTCATGGACAAACACCGATTTGCGACGTAAGCAGGATTCGGTGGCGCCGCTATTCCCGAGTGCCGGTAACAAGTGGGAACGCGGCCCCTAGGAATGCATGTAAAAAAAAAACTCTCAATGTAATTTTCTTACTTCACATTGCTCCCGTGAGGTTGTTTTTCATTAAAAACAGCCGGCTGCATCCTAGAAAGGAACGCAGAAGTGCACAACGTCATTTCAGAGCCTACTGTTTATTAAAACGTCGCAATATGTGCTTGACAGAGACGTTTTACTAATCCATATTTTGTACTATAGGTCTCATCGTCCTTTAATAATGATGGAGGACATCATTTACTCATTCTGGAGTCTCTGTGATAGGCAGAAGCTTAAAAAATTCTACATAAGTAGCGGGAATGCCTACTTCGGCACAGGTGTAACCAATCCAGCATATATCTAGCATAACCAATCAAAATAAATGAACAGGGATCAAAAAAGAAACCAAAAGGTATTTAGAAATCAAGTGCCACTACCCGTTCTTGCCGATAGCGGCACTTCCCAATACTGCTTACGTCTAAGATGCGTGTTTGTCCCCAAAAAATTAGGTACGTACCCTTTTGACGGCGGAGGCCTCATTTTTGGATCTGGGTAGAATATAGAGGAGCGTAGGGCGCATTTGCAGCTTCCGTCCCTTCATTTAAACGCCCCTGCCGATACACAAGAAGTAGAAGTTTGATCTTTGATAACATTTTTTCGAAAGAAGATAATGTAACATCTTCTTTTGTATTCTTTTTCGCCTCCTTGTAGAGGCTTGTTTCGGGAGTTTTAGAAAAATTGGAGTTGGGGTTGTTTTGCTTTTAAATATTACTACATTAAAAAATGACATATTTAGGACAGTACCTCTTGGTATTGACATCATCTAGAAATAAAAGTCGAGGCACTCATTTAGCAACTTGATGCTTATCTATTCGGCAAATTTGAAGGAGATGTGGTTTAGACTTAGGGAGAAAAAATTCCGGAGAACAGCGTTCATGCAGACTTGTGGGGTTTCGAAATTTTTTCCTGTAAGTAACAATCTCTTCACAATGGCGGCAAAAGCCTTACATATTCTTTCTACCCTATACTTTTCACAGGCAAAATATATCCATCATGGCTTTAATATCGCGTTTCTCGCGTCATCGAAAAGTTGAAAAATTGTGCTGTGCATGAAGTGAAGCCTCCGCCACGACTTCGTTTAAAATTTCTTCTTCCTGAAATATTATCTTTTTCACAAAACAAAATTCATTGTTCTCCTTCTGGATAACCAGCGAAGACTATAATAAACATTAAAGAATATTAGAATTTTTCAAATATTTGGCCAGTTTGATATCTCGTGGAACCACCCATGGGTACCCAATACTAGTCTATGGGGAAGAAATTAGAGGCTAACGAAAAAAAGTTGGACATCAACGATAGGTCTACCAGCTATGGTACAGGAACTGACAGATGTTACCGTAAGAAACAATAAGAAAGCAGAGTGGGTCAGGAACAGAAGCGATCGAATGATAACATAATCCAGATCAAGAAGCAGAAATGGACATGGGCCGTGCATGTATTGCGAAGGGAACATTATCGATGACCTCATAGTGCAACGTGTTGGATCCCAAATCTACGTAGACAAATGCAAGGAGGGGGGGGGGGGGGTATGCGTATGGTGATTCAGCAAAGGAAGTTTGTGGGCATAACGAGATAGCTTGTGGCGCTCGAGAGAGAACTAAAGGTCATTGTACCATTTTACGACGTTGCACGTTGTTACGTTGCGGATGATGGCGCTGAAGATAATGACCACATTGTATGCTCCGTGTTCGGTGATTAGGCTCCACTAGGCTTGCAGTTCTGTTGGTTTGCCAGCTTCTCAGGGTGAGAGCCCACTGATGTATCTCCTGCGTTCACTCCCTTCGGCTGCCGCAGCCACAGCGTATTGCATCTCTGCTGAGCACTGATAGGATGATAGGAACAAGGCTTTGCTTCGTAGTACTCGGTAACTCAGTGGATGGTACTGTTTAGTGTAGGGAAATGCGCAGCCGGAATTCATTGTCACAACGGCAGCTTTATTTTCCCCTTTCCTTCTTCCTCCCGATTCAGCTGGGATGAAAGCGTGCATGAACTTCGGGAAGCAATTACGAAAGCCTATGTAATGACCAGCCAGGATTAGGAAGATAGCTGAGCCTATACAGAAGTATTTCTAACAATGTGAAACTAGTACCCGTGCCACATGACCTGGTCATGTGGCTGGTCACTCAAGCGCCCATAACTTAGACTAGCTTCGTAGGTGTTCTTGCGCCACAAAGTTTCGTCCAAAGCTAACGTGTTGTCGTGTCTCCCGTGTGCATTAACTATTCGCGTCCATCTATAGCACCGACGTCAGCTCCGCGCTCCGTGCGTGTGGAAGAACACAGAGAGAGGACGACACAATACTTCTTAGTTGTGTCGTACTCTTTCTGTGGTCTTCCTAATAGCGCTACATCCGATCTTGAAATAATACTGCTGAAACCATTCTTAGAAGACAATCACATGCGAAGTAGCATTGTGGCTCAAGCTTAATTTCCTCCTTTCGCTAACGCTAGAATTCTAGCAGTGCAATTTCAGTGTTTAAAGCGAGAGGAAGTTAAAATATATTGCCACCTGCGGAGAAGACGGCAGCGAAGATTTCGGAGGAAAAAGTGTGCGGCACGTGCTCTCTCTGGCAGTAGTTCTTGCTCTGCGCAAGCTTGATCCTTCTATTTCTGCAGTGGCAGTCATTGCCGATTCATTTTCTTTGTGTTCGTACTTCGCATCGCATGTTCACTGTCCCACTTTAAGCACTTTTCTATCGCTACTTCCTTCGCATTTGAGCCTTGTTCACTTGATATGGGTACCCGGCCACAGCAGCGTGACTGTAAAAGAGATCGCGGATAACCTTGCAAAGGCTTCCCTAGGCGGCCCCGAGTTGCCCATCATCCCGGCTACAGCGTATATCACAGCATCTATGTTCTGGCGACGAGCGTTATTAAGCGCGCAAGACACAGCACTTTTAACATCGGCGGAATATCAGCATTTGAAATATTCCTGGAGCAGGAAAATTTGTCAATCTCGGCAGCTAGAAGTATCTCTGACGAGGTTGCGCTGCCGCATCCCCCCTCTAAATTTCTATCTGCACAGATCTGGTTTGGTGTTATCTGCCCTCTGTGCATTTTGCTGTGAGCCTGAATCTATCGATCATTTTTGGCTCCATTGTCGTCGTTTCACCTCTTTGAGAAGAAGACTGCTGGAGTTGCCACTACAGTAACTTGGCGATAGTTTGAGCAGCCCACACTTGCTATCATTTGGTGCCACCACGCTTGGGTTCAGCCACAGGTCTGTTTGTGACGCTGTACAAAATTTCTTGCTGAAATCTCATCGACTGCCTTGCTAAAGCTTTCAGTAGTTTCTTTTTATGCTTCATTATTTTTCGAATTAATCTTTCTCCTTTCTCTGTCTCACTCTATATCGAATACAAACTCCTATATATATATATATACATATAGCGAAGTATACGCTTCGTGAAAGGAAACACAGTTATTCAACTCGACGTTTCGATCGGAAGACCGATATATATATATATATATATACAGTCCTCTGAGCAACAGACCGCTTTCTCTACGCTCCGCCAGCGCCTTCAAACATCTCCCGTTCTTGCGCACTTCGACGAAGATGCCGATACCGAGGTTCACACCGACGCCAGTAACATCGGTCTTGGAGCTGTCCTTGTTCAACACCAAGAGGGCCTTGAGAGGGTTATCGCCTATGCTAGCCGTACTCTCTCCCGCGCCGAGAGCAATTACTCCACGTCTGAAAAAGAATGTCTTGCGGTCGTGTGGGCCACCATGAAGTTTCGCCCTTATCTATACGGCCGCCCATTCAAAGTCGTAACCGATCACCACTGCCTATGCTGGCTGGCAAATTTGCGAGACCCATCTGGACGCCTGGCACGCTGGAGCTTACGGCTCCAGGAATTTGACATCACTATTGTCTACAAGTCCGGCCGCAGACACGAAGATGCCGACACACTGTCGCGTGCACCAGTTGATCCTGGCGACGCAGCGCCCGATGACGACAGCGGATTCCTTGGTACGCTCACCGCCTCCGACCTGCTGACCCGGCAGAGGGCGGACTCGGAACATCGCCCTCTCATTGACGGCCTTGAAGGTAGCGATACGGCTATACCTCGCCACTTCTCTCGACGTCTTGGCTCCTTCTGTTTGCGGCAAGGCCTCTTGTACAAGAAGAACTCGAGAGGCAACGATAGACCTTACCTTCTGGTCATTCCAGCCGATCTCCGAGGTGACGTTCTTTTCGCCTGCCACGATGAGCCCACATCTGGCCACTTGGGTTTTTCACGTACGCTCGCCAGAGTGCGGAACATGTACTACTGGCCTGGACTTTCTGATGATGTCAAACGCTACGTTAAAAGCTGCCGAGAATGCCAGCGCCGGAAAACGCCACCACTTAAGCCGGCGGGTTTTCTCAAGCCTGTTACAGCCCCTCGCGCTCCGTTCGACCAGATCGGTATGGACCTCCTCGGCCCTTTCCCTTTGTCGCAGGCCGGCAATAAGTGGATCATAGTTGCTACCGACTATTTGACTCGCTACGCCGAGACCAAGGCGATCCCTCGTGGCACAGCTTCCGAAGTCGCGGAGTTTTTCATGCACAACATCGTCTTGCGACACGGCGCCCCATCGCACGTCATTACAGACAGGGGGACGGCGTTTACAGCGCAGCTAATCGACCACATCTTTCGGCTGAGCTGCACAACGCACCGCAAGACCACAGCCTACCATCCGCAGAGCAATGGCTTGACCGAAAGATTGAACAGGACCCTTTCGGACATGTTGTCCATGTACGTAGATGTCCAGCACAAAACTTGGGATGAGGTCCTGCCGTATGTCACCTTCGCCTATAACACCGCCCTGCAGGAAACTACGCGCTTTACACCGTTCCGCCTTGTGTACGGACGTGAAGTTCAGAGCATGCTTGATGCCATGCTCCCGTGCCCAGAGGATGACCAACTCGACCCAGACGCCCAACAATTTGCCCAACGTGCTGAAGAAGCCCGTCAGCTGGCCCGCGTGCACATCGGGCAACAGCAGAGCACCGACGCGCGCCGTTACAACCTTCGCCACCGACAGGTTGACTACAAACCCGGTGACCAAGTCTGGGTATGGACTCCTGTCCGTCGCCAAGGCTTGTGCGAGAAACTGCTCTGCCGCTATTTTGGCCCTTACAGAGTGATCCGGCGTGTGAGTGACGTAAACTATGAAGTGGTTCCGGACGGTGTTGCGCAACCCCGACGCCGACAGCCCAGCTCTGACATTGTGCACGTTGTACGGCTTAAACCGTACTATACTCGGTGACGCAGACGTGTTGATGTCTTGGAACGGTTCACTTGCGGAACTTTGCTCGTTTTTTTGTTTATTTTTTTTTTGTTACGTCGACAGTGCTCTTTTTTCATAAGGGGGGGAATAATGCCACCTAGCATTGCCAGGTGGCGCATAGCTGCTGACGACTACGAAGAAGGGCTCGCGCCGTGTGGAATCTGTCGCCCTTGCTGCCCCAGCTTGCGTGGCCTTGTCTGTCTTCGCACTTGTTATTAAAGTCCCCTTCGTCAACAAGTACGTTACAGTTAAAGCTAAAGCTGATTAAAGCTGATTAAAGCTAATCAATTAGCTTTAAGCGACAGTAATAGTCTTGCTTGATCAACACCACAAAAAAATAAATAAATAAAAAAATTCCCTGTGCTCCTTGGTTTCTGTGGCTGTTGGCTTCACTCATATTTATAACGAGCCCCTCATTCCCCTTCCCTTGTTTGCTTAATTGCTTAGCGAGAGCCTCGGTTCTAGCATCCTTGATGCCATAGGAAGCATAAGAGGGTTCTCACACAGCTTCCATCCTCGCCGTTCGATGGCGTTCTACGTC